>NC_049997.1:8222223-8265322 GCF_000003815.2 Branchiostoma floridae
CGAGCTAAATTCTTGATTTGTAAAGGGGGCTTTACCACACTGGCTTTACAACCCTAGGCCTGTGGTGACCTCGGTGCAAGACTACTGATTGTGACTCTCGCTCTTGCAGATATCTTGTTCGACGGGTCGTGCCTTAACTATTTGTAGCCCTCTGTGAACGAAGGTGAATACTTCATTTTTTAATCCTATGTCTTTGCTTCTCTTCTTTGGTTTTTCGTTAATGTTAGGGTTAAGTGTTACAGTCAGCTATAACGTCCATTCTGGTCTTGTTACAGGACTGACGGAGCCCCAAGAATGAACTTAAGGACACTTCTAGCCTACGGACTCGCCACAGGAGTCTTCACCACACTGTTGTTGTTCACAGTTCACCAATATAATTCATCCCATGTCGCCCGGAGAGGACATGAGAGTCAAGTATATCAAGCCAACCTTCCATCAGAGAATTCACTTAGGTGAGGAAAATGGCGAGCATAACCGTAAAGATCCCTAACAATTTTGTGGCTTGCATACATACTCTCCAAGCAGAGTTTGAGTCGCAAAGATACAATAATAGTCGGTATCTCCGACAACCACTTTATCTTCGTGACTCCACCTCTGCTTGGAGAGTATGTATGCAAACCACAAAATTGTTAGGGATCTTCACCATGCTTTAAGCAATACTGTAAATGGAGGAATGTTCGCGGTGGTTTTATTATCTCGGTTTTATTAGTCACCTCTTGGCCGCGAACTTGAAGCCATCATGTACATATTCTGTTCTCAATACAAGTCTCTTTTTGATGCATTTTAAATCATTGTACATTTGGTGTTTAATTCAATGGTAACACTACGATTTCCAATAATCTGCTCGTTTCATACGCAAATACGTAGCACGTCTGTTTGACGGCATAGGGAAGCTGACACAAATTCGCAGAATTGTTACGATTACCCTTTTACTACCATTTTGGAATTGGTTTTCCTTTTTACCTCCATGAAATGTCATGGAGGTTATATTTTACCCTGCGTTTGTGTGTGTGTCTGTCTGTCTGTCAACAAGATAACTCAAGAACGACTGGATGGATTGGTTTCATACTTGGTGTGTTGGTAGGGTGTGATGAAAGCTGTAAGTGATTAGATTTTGGGCCCCCTAGCGGCTTCCCTTGGTACTGCAGCGCAACTTCCGGTTTTGCTATCTTGTGTTCTGAACAAGCTATGGTCCCAATTTTTGGGTGTTAGATAGCTCTTGCGCTCAGGAATGAGTGACATAAGTTTGGGCCCCCTAGCGTCTAGTTTTGGGATAGCAGGGGCATTTTTGTTAAAAACTTCTGAAGACGATAACTCAAGAAGGGAACAGCGGATTTTCATGATTTTTGGTATGTAGGTACCTCAGACAATGTTGTACAAAATGAAATACTAATTATGCAAAATTATATTACATTTGCATAATTAATGAGAATATTCTATCATAGCAGTTTTTTCTATGTATCTCTTGTCCCTGACGTGATATGGTCTTGACATTTGGGTGGTAGATAGCTTTCAGTGTCATGACAAAGTGGGGCAAGTTTCAGCCTCCTACCATTTAATTTGGGAACTGCAGGGGCGTTTTTGTCAAGACATTCCAATGAGGATAACTACAGAAAGGATTGACGGATTGGCATCATATTAGGCATGCGGGTACCTTAGGCAAAGATGTTCATAATGATATACATGTTATGCAAATGAGAGCTTAATTTGCATAATTAATGAGGAAATTGTATAATTCCATTGTTTTCAATAACTGGACTTCAATAAATGTAACACATGTTAATTATGATAGGTAGAATATAAGCAGATACCAAATATGGTAATGAGGAACTTATTTGCATAATTTATGTAAAAATTGCAAAACCGCTTTATGATCAATAATGGGAATTTTATAATTGTGACATGTGTATGTTAGTCAATGATAAACAACACCATGCATAAATTATGTAAATGTGTTAGTCAATTGCATGAAATTTATGAAAGCTCTAAATTTTCATGGAGGTATGAGGTCGCCGAACTCTAGTTTTGTGTGTATCCTTAATAAACTCACTTTTAGATTTTTTTCCTCTAAGGCTTGAAGAACAGCTGAGAAGGACTGTTATACAAGTTGAGGAAAGCGTCTCAACTGCTTGCGTTCCGCAGAAGAAATTTGTCTTTATTAAAACCCACAAGACAGGCAGTACAACAACTGTCAACCTCTTCCAACGTTACGCCATTTACAACAAACTGAAGGTACTGATGCCAGTGGGACAGGGTCCGCTTAGTTGGCCGTTCCCCCCAAAAGAAAATGAGTACGTCCACATGCCAGACGAGAAGTACGACGCACTGATGCACCATTTTGTCTACAACAAGACGTGGCTACGGAGCAAGTTTCCACCAGAGACAAAGTACATATGTAAGTGATATTAAACGTGTGAGGTAGATCCGCATGTATAAATATGTTTGTTTAGATAAACAGAACAACAACGGCAAGTGAGGGGCAGTGCAGTGAGAAAAAGAGAAGTAAGGAGACAAATGAATAGAGTTGTAACAAGAAATTGAAAATGATACGCATCTTGTTCTTCTTTCCTTTCAGCTATAATAAGACATCCATTCGGTCATCTCAAGTCTCAGATGAATTACTTCACACTGGCAAAGGTTCTTAAGATAAAAGGTCATGGAAACGCCGTGAAGGTGTTCTTGCAGGACCCCTGGCAGCACAGGAACAGGTCCGAAACATTCTTCCCTCACGTGAACATCACGTGGGACGGGACCAGGAACCCCATGACCTTTGACATGGGGTGGCCGGCCGAGAGGGCAGATGAAGAAGTAAGTAAAAAAATTAAGTTGAATGTGTCAAATGGTAATGACAGTGGTGTTTTGTATCATACCTTGCTTCTTTGTTGAACTTATCCTCTTCGCAAGGAGTAAGAAGTATTAAAGAATACCCCTCTTTATCAATGAAATATGCAAAGAAATGCACAAGGAAATGCAACAAAATGGTGTCAGAAGTGGGATCCGATTTAATTCTCCCATTTGGGCTGTACGTACGCCTTGATGAATAATTTTCAAGTTCTCTACTGCTATTGTCATGAGGTGCTGTCTCTAAGACATCTTTATCATCCTTCCCATGTAATCGAAATTTGATACAAAGAGTATGGGCTAACTAAGGCGTAGAGACATGTGATGAATTGCAGCTTGTTGTCATAAATAAGACTTAAGTCAGCTCCCCCGTTGGAGATGTATGAACGTTCGATTTCATAAATCATTGTAAACACTAGTGGCAGCGTTCTCCATATTTCTTATTTCTTAATAATGTGCTATTTTCCTTTTTAAGGAGGAAGCTCGCGAGTACATCAGCAAGTTAGACTCTGAGTTCACACTCGTGATGATCCTAGAACATTTGGACGAATCGGTTGTTCTTCTACGACGTCTTATGTGTTGGGATCTCCGAGACATTCTATTATACTCCAAGGTAAAGAACTCACGCCCATACCCGTATAAGAATTACGTGGCAACACCAGAAGAACTGGAGCACCACCGTAGCTGGAGCGCTGTGGATTATTTGTTGTACAACACGTTCAACAACTCACTATGGCGAAAGATCAACGCTCAGGTAACCGTGTTTAATTAACAAGTCAAGTATGAAAATAAGTCTTTTTAAGTTTGAGGATAGTTAGATTCTAAAAGTGGCGCCTTTGCGTCTTACGTTGATTATATATGAGTCAGCAAAAACGTTAGCCAGCCTAAGGAAACAAATGAAAGAAAATTAAAGGGAAGTTGAGAAAAATGGAAATTCGTTTTACACCAACGTTTCATATGCTGTCTTAGATCCTTTTTTAACGATTGGTTCTGTCACAACCTACTTGAAAATCGAACGACACCCAAATCGTCCGACGTCCTGACGAATTTAAAAGTGTACTCTCACTGCGTTTGCGTCAAGCTTGCGTCACTACGGGTTTCGTTCACTGCGTCACTGTTTTGTTATTTTCTCCGATTTGTTATAATCTATATATTGCGCAATACGTATAAGTATGAATTAGACGACGACAAAATACACAGAAAGTAAGAAAGTTCGTTCTTTATCTCCGAGATTCGTTGAGTATTTTTCGAACACCGCAGTGACGCAAGCTTGACGCAAGTGAGGTGAGAGTTCACCTTAACCGCACTTTAATTGGAATTACTTCTTTTTACCTCAAGGGTCAAGATTTCTACGACGAGCTGAACTATTACAGACGCATGAAGCATAGAGTCAGTGACCACTGTGCTAGAATCGGCAGAAAAAGGAAAGGGCAGCCCATGGTCATATCCCCATCAAAATGGAATGCTCAATTTGAAGTGGACACGACGTACTGCAGGTACATTAAAAAAAGAAAGGTGAGTTCTGAAACTAATTGCTACCACTTTTTACTTCATATTAAATGCATCTTATATTAGAGGGAAGAATTAAGGTTTGTAAAAAACATCTAGGCATAAGCATTTGGCCTACTGTGTTGTTATATATTGTTTGCCTTGTATCCAGCCGTAATATAGCTCCCGAGTCTCTTCTCTCCTCTTTGCGAAGAGGAGAGAAGAGACTCGGGAGCTATATTACGGCTGGATACCAGGCTAATATATTGTTATCCACGGTCTCATTACATTGAACAATCAGATATAAACTTCGTTGAATTCCCAGACTTCTCCCCATTGTTTTTTAATTGGCACAGTGAAGCTTGCACCTGTACCATATATTTTTCGTTATCGTCAAACACCAACAACTGACCGTGGTTTGCTATGTTATACTGTTACTGAAAATAAATCGAGCTAGCTGCACAAGGTGAAAGTTTTCTGTTACTCAAAAAGTGTCTATTTTTGTTAAGGCGGTGTCTCACTGAACTTGGGGCACCAGTGCGACACTGTGACACAGTGTTGCACCGGTGCCACCAGTGCAATGAGATTTTTACGATCTTTACGGGTCTATTTAATAACAATTATTTTTGTGCTTTCCAGCCGATGCCCCTGGACAGGAAGATGAGAGGACGAAAATATACCAAAAAAGAGATGAGCTACGCTGTTATCGATCAAATCATTAACTACAGGCTTTTGCGCAAGGGACTTCCAACATTTAATAATAGGCATGATGCCTTTGCGGCTGGCATTACGCACTTACGCTCAAAACCACGCGTGGAAAAACCGCCTGCATAATACCGTATAATGTGTCGTATGACGTATACTTTCCATATTAATCAGTATGGCTACATGTAGCTTGGTCGTAGCAGATTTTGCTATATATACGAGGGGCGTGCAATTAGTAATGGTCCTGACCCATTTCCCATAGCAGGAGATTAATGAAACTTGGCACAGTTATTAGTCTTTCTCTTCATAGGAATCACCCAGAGTTATGCATTTCTCCCATCGTTTGATGCAGCTCTGGACACCGATTTTGTAGGACACCCCAGGTTGGTCCTCCAACTGATGCCTCATCAATGGCACAAGAGGGACGACCAGGTCTGGGAGCTGTTTCCACAGACTTCCAGCCACGTTTGAATTCAGGATGCCAGCGTTTTACAAGGTCATATGATGGGGCATCATCACCATAAGTTTCATTTATTTCATCAAAAGTCTTCTTTGGTGTGCGTCCTTTCAAATACAAAAACCGGATCACTGCGCGACACTCAACTGGTTCCATTTCACACCTGGTCCATTTCGCACCTGACTAAGTTCAAACACCAGTAAATCAGAAACCACAATTAGTTCAGAGCTGTCTTTTGCAACATAACCCATAGAGATATGAATTATTACACATACAAAATTTCATTTAGATCAGACAACTGGAAGTGGGTCAGGACCATTACTTATTGCACGCCCCTCGTAGACTACAGCAACAAGAGTGTACTTTTTGTAATTAGTTCCAAATATAGTGACTACACATGGACCAAATTACAGGTAGCTATTCTAAAGTGAGCTCTCTAATATCATTACAAAATATCAACCTGAAATGTGATCTGTGATGACAAAATGATGGTAAAAGTATTTGCCGGATGAAATTCATTTTAATTTACTTTAATTTACAAGACAAAAATTGGACTTACTCAAAATGTCGTCTCTTCAACTCCGGTCTTGGAAGTCAAGGAATAGACAATCCACTGGTTCTCAGTGACGTCATGTAGGAAGCACACGTGACTCCGTGGGCAGTGGATCTTAAGTTGCAGGGCGTCTATGGCACCCACCGTCTCTTTTTATGGATGGCTGTAAAGCTCTGGTATAGATGGCTCCTTTGATCCCTATAGCATTTGTCCAGGATTCTCACTTCGTCCAGTAAGACCGTGTGAAGAAATTTCTCAGGTTGTTTTCTCTTATGTATATGTAGATAGGCGCCATAAAAGACAACTTTGCAACAGGAGATAGACTTGTCCTTGTAAACAATTTTTGTCCATCCCATTCTTTACGATAGATATGACAGAAAAAAAGTCATTGTTGAATGATGCGATAAAAAATCAATAGTACAACTGCTAAAAATAAGATCAGCAAGAAGCAAGCACGCCACCGTTTCCCCTGATTTTGTAATTAGGCCATGTTGATTTGATTATATGGATGACATCCAAGCGCGAATCAATTTTCGTTCGACTAAAAGAAATTCAAACATACTGTTAATTGTACAAAGCAGCTTCAAAATAAGCAAATATATGCCATGGAGTGCAAAACAAATATCGGAAAACGCATTCCAATGCCACAGGCCTACGAAGATGTAAAAGAACAAAAAACATGAAGAATCTCTTGTTTGGTATACTATATTCTGTGTGTTCAGTCATTTGTTCAACCTTCCTGACCACTAAAATTTCATAATGAAGGCAACTTTTTTTGCCAAACGTTTTTTATTCCCACGCTCACATCAGTTTTGGGGTTACCAGCCCAGAGTAAGTCGTACATACTAGTATTATCAAACCAACAATACTCAGATTGCTTCTGTGTGATCTGACCCTAGTATGAAAGGCTTGAACCATTAGTAAGAAGTAGTAAAACCGGTCCTGAGGTCTCGCAATGTGTAACGCCACAAGATAGCACAATGATAACCTACAGCTAGACGGGTGTGAGCATAGGTCGGACGAGTTCAAAGGTTAGAGTTCCCTACATTTATTTGTTTTCATTATCAAAAATACCAAATATGATGAAGCCCTACAGAGTTGTAGTCAATTGTATGGTAATTGTACATTTTCACCATTGACAAAACAATCACATTATATTAAATGAACCCTAGGCCTGTGTTGACCTCAATTCCACTAATTGTGCCTCTCTCTCTTGCACATATCTTGTTCGACGGGTCGTGCCTTAGCTATTTGTAACCGACTATGGACGAAAAGGTCAGTACATTTTTTAACGCATGTCTTTGCTTCTCTTCTTTGTTTTTTTCTTCAGTGTTAGGGTACTGTCAACTACATTTTTGTACAACGTACATTTTGTTCTTGTTACAGGACTGACGGGGCCCCAAGAATGACCTTAAAGAAACTTCTCACCTACGGACTCGCCACTGGAGTCTTTACTACACTGTTATTGTTTACAATTCACCAGTCTAATCTACCCCATGTTGCAAGCTCTCGGGTAGTAAATGAAAGACAAGTATTCCAAGCCAACCTACCAACAAAGAACACTCTAAGGTGAGAAATATGGCAAGCATAACCGTAGAGGGTTCTAGTGTTTTATTCAGTTATTGTGACGTGTATAACTACGTACAACCAGAATGTTAATGGTAGTACTGTAAATGCAGGAATGTTCGCGGCGTTTTTTTTTGTTCTCATTTTTATTAGTGACGTCTTCACCGTGAGCACTGCGCCATTGTTCAAGTATGTCCTCTGCTCGCCAACGCTTTTGGTTCAATCGTAAACTGTCACGAATTCTGCATTTCTCCACCCTACGAATTATGTTTCCGCACAAATTTTCCATTTTCCAGTACCTTTCTAAAGAACATAGACGTTTGCGATGTATATCATGAATTTCTAAAACAAATGGCAGAGTATAAGCTACATGTCTTTCACAATTAAACAACTTTCTTTGTGGACAGTTACAGACTGCGCGGTCGTACTCTAAACGTAATTTAGGTTAACGTCTAGTGACGTATTTGCCCTCGGGAAAGGTTTACTGTCTGTGTGGTGAGGAAAAGAAAAGGGCATACATTATCACAATTCCCTCGATTTCCTCGCGCAATTTTGGCACAGTCCAATAAAATACCATTATGGGTATTTTAGAATTATAGCTTATCTATGTTACACGTTTCTTGAAAGTTTAACTCATTCTTAGACAATTTTTCTCATAGTCATGAAGAACAAACAAGACCGACTTCAAAGAAAGATGAGGAAGTCGTTTCAAGTTCGTGTGTCGCACAGAAGAAATTCGTCTTTATCAAGACCCACAAGACAGGGACTACCACAACAATCAACATCTTCCAACGTTACGCCATTTACAACAAACTGAAGGTGTTGATGCCAGTGGGCCAGGGTCCGCTTAGTTGGCCGTTCCCCCCAAAAGAAAATGAGTACGTCCACACACCAGACGAAAAGTACGACGCACTGATGCACCATTTTGTCTACAACAAGACGTGGCTACGGAGCAAGTTTCCACCAGAGACAAAGTACATATGTAAGTGATGATACTGTAAGTTACTCTATAGTCTAGATATTTTTTTGATAATCAAGCAGCACAACGACCTCCTTGATTATATTATGCTACTGTGATACACGCTTAAGATGTGATGTCACCTCATAGCTTACGACATTACTTTTGTATCATGTCATAGTCTTAAGGTTTATCTTTATATACCATTCGTGCTAAAAGATATACTTCGCAAGAAAGCATAGTTAGTAAACGTAAGGTAAATACAT
This sequence comes from Branchiostoma floridae, assembly GCF_000003815.2. Lineage (NCBI taxonomy): Eukaryota > Metazoa > Chordata > Leptocardii > Amphioxiformes > Branchiostomatidae > Branchiostoma > Branchiostoma floridae. The sequence continues at coordinate 8,231,058 of NC_049997.1, forward strand.
GGTTTACCCTCTTTCACCAACTACAGCACGACATGTCATTATTCATTATTCCATCAAAACCATTCCATGATGCATCTTGTTTTTTTTTTATGTCAGCTATAATAAGAGAGCCATTCAGCCATCTCAAGTGCCAGATGAGTTACTACCACCTAGCAAAGATTCTTCGGGTTAATGGCCATGGAAACGCCGTGAAGGTGTTCTTGCAGAACCCCTGGCGGTACAGGAACAGGTCTGAAACATTCTTCCCTCACGTGAACATCACGTGGGACGGTACCAGGAACCCCATGACCTTTGACATGGGGTGGCCGGCCGAGAGGGCAGATGAAGAAGTAAGTGAACAACTTGACTGTGTAAAAAAAAGTAACAGCTCGGGCGATATACGGTAGTGTTGATCGAAATTGTACCCGGCAACTTTCTTCAACACAATTACAATTGATTACTCAATACCGGTTTACCATTAACTTGATAAACCTGAGGATAAATAATGCTTTCCAAAATTGTTTAAAACTTCTTCTTCGCGCTGTAAGGAGTAAGAAATATATATTATAGCCCTATTCAACAATGGAATAGGCCAAGGAATCGAGAAACATGACGAAGTTTTACAAAATGGTGTCAGAAGTGGGATTCGATTTAATTCTCCCCATTTGTGTTGTATGTAGTAAAGCTTTACTGAGCTACTTTCAAGTAGCATCGTTTATCTCTATTGCTATCCTCATGAGCTGTTATCTCTTTCTGACCAGGAGGAAGCTCGCAAGTACATCAGCCAGTTAGACGCTGACTTCGACCTCGTGATGATCCTAGAACATTTGGACGAATCTGTCGTTCTTCTGAGGCGTCTGATGTGTTGGGAACTCCGAGACGTTTTATTGTACTCTAAGAGTAAAAACACGCGTCCTTACTCGTACAAGACGTACGTGGCGACACCAGAAGAACTGGAGAACCATCGTAGGTGGAGCGCCATTGATTACATGCTGTACAACACGTTCAACAACTCACTGTGGCGAAAGATCAATGCTCAGGTACAACGCTCTTTTTTTTTACTGACGAAACGCAAAATCATCTTGTCGGTGCTTAAATATATTCTAAAAGTGCTGTTTATTGCTTCTTGTGTTGATTAACGATGATCAGCATAATTCATTAGCCAACTAAAGAAACGCACCAACCGTTGAGTAAACAAATAACGATTAACAAATAAGATTTGCTCAAAGAAATGCAAATGTACATGCATACAAACGTGTGTGCCACATAGCAAGTATATGTGCCACGACTTGTTGCCCAAGAAAGGCCTGGGAACCTTTTTTTCGTATTGTTGTTGTACAAATGCAAACTTAATTAGGACATCATTTTGGGCTGTCATCCACGTGTCCTACAAATGTCAGATGTCATGTTACAGAAAATGCTACCTTAGATTCTGGTCGGCATTTGTATAAAGCCTGCTTTAAAGTCGTACGACACCCAAATCTTACTACCATACGTCCTATTTCCGATGAATGTGGCCGCGCTTTGATTGACTTTAACTTTTCTTACCTTTAGGGTCCAGATTTCTATGACGAGGTTACCTATTACAGACGCACCAAGAATGAAGTGAGTGAGTTCTGCACCAGAACAAAGGAAAGAGACAGTATAGGGAAACAACCCATGGTTGTAGCCCCATCGAAATGGAATGCTGAATTTAAAGTGGACAAGACGTACTGTTCGTACATAACAAAAACAAGGGTGGGTGCTGAAACTAATTGCTGCTATCTTCTTTTTAAATTTTACATTACATGTATTTTGAACTTGTACGTTAATATACGTCGTATATAGGACCATCTTAAAGCAGTTTCTAGCTCAGAAACAATAACAACAATTTGTATGAAAACTGCTAGGCCTAGAGCCTTTTGAACCACTTCTAAATCTACTGTAAATGCAGAAACGTTCGTGGTGGTTTTATGTTGGCGGTTTTCGCGGTGGCCAATTCACCGCGAACTTTTTCGCATTATAGTATATGGATACAGTCTATGGCGCTACCGCGAACTTAAGACCACCGCGAACGCTCCAATCCCCGCGAAGTTAAATCCATTTACAGTATATTCAGATAAACTTTGTTGAAGTCATGAACCTCTGCGTACTACTCTTTGATTGACATTATGAAGATACCACGCACTATATACTTTGTAGAAAACATCGCCAAATGGCAATATGTTACTATTGAACGGGTCTAACTGCTTAACAAATGTAAAGTGAGTGACTTACCTTTCCCTACAAACTTGTAGATAATACATTTGTACTTATAACATAGCCACAAAGAATTTACTCAGACCTGCACAAGTGCGTAACCGGGGAAGTCATCACCTCAAATACCTGCCCATCTACACACCTACAGACGTCTACAAATGCCCCCCAGGTTGATGATGACGATGATGATAACAAATGCTTGTTTTTTTCTTCCCAGACGATGTCCCTCGACAAGGTGATGAAAGGACGAAGATATACCAACAAAGAGTTGAGCTACACCGTGATCGATCAAATCATTAACTACAGGCTTTTGAGCAGGGGACTTCCGACATTCAATAGTAGACATGACGCCCATGCAGCTGGCATTCAAAAATTGCGTACAAGATTATTCGTGGACAAAAGGCCTAAATAATGCCATACACTGTGTCGTATGTAAAATGTGTGCTTTTTATATGGTATAGCTAGCTTGGTCGACATTTTGTATGTAGATATTAGAAAGCTCGCTTATGATTAGAATGCACTGTCTGTAATTTGCTCCATGTGTGGTAACTACACAAGGAACAAATTGCAGAGAGCACATTCTTAAAAGAGTTTGCGCACAAGATTGTACGTGGACAAACGACCTAAATAATGCCGTACATTGTGTCGTAAAATACGTGAACAAACTGCATAAATAATGTCGTACATAGTGTCGTAAAATACTATGGTATTTTCTGTATATCTACTTTGATGTGCATCACATCTTTGCTGAATGGTTACCTATGGTGGTATATTCCCATGTGGAATACACGTCATGTAAGCTTTAAGTCATTCTATTTCCAGTTGATCTAACACCGATTTACCTTTATCCGTGGGGTAACCTATATCCGTTGTTTTAAAAAAAGGGTATTTAGGTATATCAAGTCGTCGATTTCAAAATAAAGCACAGTCTTTTGACTCGGTATCCCTAAATACAGTGTATTGAAACACAACGGATATAGGTTACCCCACGAATAAAGGTGAACTAGCGTTACATCGACGTGCATCTCGGCTTTGATAAATTCAATATATTATTGACATCTTAAATATCTATCTATCTATATCTATCGATATATGATACAAATATATGTATCACACACGGAATGAGCGCAAATATAACAGCTTTGCAACAGCAGACAAACGAAGTGGTGTCTTTTCATTGCGAACAATTTCATCGAGTTCGTCCTTTTCGAAAAAAATAGGAAAACATAATAGAAGAAAACTCAATAGTTCAACTTTGTTGAAAAAATAGTGAAATCGTCAAGAAAGATGCAACAAAGATAACACCCAGCCAAACACTACAGTTTTACCTTCGTAATGATATAGATGATTTGATACGGTAACTGTAATTGATGTTTCAGACATGTTGTAGATTGCGTTCAGATTAGTCAATCAGTCAATAAATCTAGTATAATCTCGAATCACGATTGAGTCTCGAATCACGGAAAGAAGATATCCATGTTCACCGTGCTCACAGTTCAAAGATTGTTTTTACAAAATTGCCCCTGAAATTCAAGAACAAGTAGCTAGGTGGCCTAAAATCTACGTACCGCTTACCGCGGTTACCTAAAATCTACGTATTTCTTTCCAAGTACAAGAGCTATTAGTCCCCCCAATTTGGCAGCCGTAGCATCTTTAGATTGAAATATTATAAAACTGGAAGTTTCACTGCCGCTAGGGGCCCGAAATTGAATAATTTAGAGGACTTTGCAACACCTCCGCTCCCTGCATACTGCATCAAGGCATTCCATTCAGGCCTGGTTAAATGTTTACAAATACAGAGAGTCAGACAGAAACGCTCCTACTGCACACATTTTACCTCCTTTTTTCATGGAGGTACTAAAGATGAAGGGACTTCCAGATTCATGTTATGCATCCACATGCACAGCTGTACCAAGAGGATGACATGACAGTGCAGTTAGAAGAAACATCACACAGAAACAAACACGTTTGGGAATCCTAGATTGACCCTTGCCTGTACGGCCTTGGTTCTATTGTTGCATCACACGTGACCCGCTTTGTACAAAACCTGCTCGACCGGTGGTGCTTTAAAAATTTGCTCTAACCCCTTAAACAGAAGGTCAGTGCTCCATTTTGTATTGTATGTGTCTTTTTAAAGTGTTACTCGTTAATGTTAGGGTAAAAGACGGGATCTTTTCTTATAGGAGGGAGGAAACGCGCCAACGATGAATCTGAGAAGATTGCTAACGTGTGGATTCGCCATGGGCGTCTCGACTACACTGTTGTTATTCACAGTTCACCAATCGTATGTGCAAAACGTGTCCTACATGAACACCTGGCGACAAAACGACAGATTTCTAGCCAACCTGCCTACAAACAACACCTTTAGGTAACACAAGTCTTCTTATATTGACAATGACATTATTGCATATCCATACCCAACGTTAACATGGATGCCTGCAGGCCGATTTGAGCTTCTCATGAATAAACAAAGGTTCAAACAAACAAAACATGAAGTAAATGCATTCAGTAAGATAACTTGATAGAAGTAGACGTGCAGAAAGAAATCGTAATCTGAAGAGTCTCTTGAGAACATACAATGTGGCCTGCCTGTATGTAAAATCTGCAATCAAAATGTTATAGTTATTCATGTGTTTGTTTTTGTACTGAAATAACGCAGGATTAAGTTTGTTTGTTTGTTAACACCATTTACATGTATCCACCAATAGTTTTGAGTTTGTTGTTTTTGTACACATCGTGAACGGGATGCACAATCCAAACATGGTAGTAGAAGGGGCATTGACCTTAAAGTATCTCGTGACGTCACGTAGTAGTTACCCTCAGAGGACACTAGGGTTAAAAATCGGGAACTGCCGTGAAAAGGCAATTTTTTGTTATTTTATAATCTTCTTCGCATGCACTCTAATATCACTTTTCTTCTTAAGGAGAAAAGACGAGGAGACTTTTTCAACTACATGTGTCCCACAGAAGAAATTCGTCTTTATAAGGACACATAAGACAGGCAGTACCACAACAATCAACATCTTCCAGCGTTTCGCCATTCACAACAAACTGAAGGTACTGATGCCGGTGGGACCGGGAATACTAAGTTGGCCGTTCCCCCCAGAAGAAAATGAGTACGTCCACACGCCAGACAAAAAATACGACGCACTTGTGCATCATTTTGTGTACAACAAGACGTGGCTACGGAGCAAGTTTCCTCCGGAGACAAAGTATATATGTAAGTGATGATACACAACATGTTGGAGGTATTCTGGGGGCACAATGATATCTCAATATGCCATATTTGATAAGCAACTTAAATATGGCATGAAAGAAATAGCGTTATATAAATGTATACGTAAATTGACTAAGCTTGACATGTTTGGTTTCTCTTACTTTTACTTGGACAAGACAAGAATCCCATTGCTGTCCTTCTCACAGTATATAATTATTGATGAATACACACGAATACAGTAGAAGTCAGTTAATTGCACAACGGATAACTGCACACTCAGTTTGCACGGAATCCAAAAGTCCTGCAGTGATGCGGTCCAGATGAATAACTTCGCTTTGTTGCACAGTCCGGAAAGTTGCACAAAATGTGTTCACAAATCGGGAGTGCAATGAAACATACTTACTTCAACATATTGATGACACATCATATCCTTCTTTTCCAGCTATAATAAGACAACCATTCAGTCATCTCAAGTCTCAGATTAATTACTTCCACCTCCCAAAGGCCCTTGGCATACAGCACACTAAGAATCCAGTGAAAAAGTTCCTGAAGGACCCCTGGCGGTACAGGAACGGATCTGAAACATTCTTCCCTCACGTGAACATCACGTGGGACGGGACCAGGAACCCCATGACCTTTGACATGGGGTGGCCGGCCGAGAGGGCAGATGATGAAGTAAGTGATCATGAATAACTTGTAACAAAAACACACAGATGCAATTTCGTAACTCACCGTCTAATTAGAAAACTTATCAGGAGAAAGAGGTAGTTAAGAACACCGAAAGACATACTAGTAGAACATGTGCCGAATTCGAAGTGCAACATGGTGTCAGACGTGGGATGCGATCAAGGTCCTTCATTGAAGTTGTATGTTTACCTTACAAACAAATTCTAGGTCACAGCATCATACGAGTGCACTTCCTAATAGTCTTGTAACGTGCATTTTCCGTTGTTTTTTTTGCGAACCAGGAGGAAGCTCGCAAGTACATCAGTCAGTTAGACGCTGACTTCACTCTCGTGATGATCCTAGAACATTTGGATGAATCTGTCGTTCTTCTGAGGCGTTTGATGTGCTGGGAACTCCGAGACGTTTTGTTTTACTCTAAGAGTAAAAACTCGCGCCCTTACTTGTACAAGACGTACGTGGCAGCAGCAAAAGAATTGGAGAACCACCGTAGCTGGAGCGCCATTGATTACATGTTGTACAACACGTTCAACAACTCACTATGGCGAAAGATCAACGCCCAGGTAACCGAAATACAAGAATACGCCAAATAGAAATTACTCAAACAACTGAATGTAATCAATAATCTTTAGTAATTTTAGAAACGGTCAGACGTTTCAGATGCCATCCGTTATCTTCTTTAGTGTCACTGTCACTGTACTGACGAAAGATAACGGTTGCTTGAGCACTTATTAATTGCTATATTGTTACCTGGATGTCTAACCTTTATCGACGTAGGTTTAAATAATGTTGGTACTTTTATAAGCTTGTAAAATTGTGCTCTATTGTTTTTGGATTATAAGTGGCCGGACGTCGGACAAAATTTATCCAGTAGAAAACATACGAGTTAGAGATATTACAAACGAAATTTATGACAAAACAAAACCACAATCTTGCTCTTTCTTACGACCTGCCAACCTCCAGCAACTTACGAATAAGAATCAATGTGCTTTTCCGATTTGTATATTCTTAAAACTTAATTTTTCACCATACAGGGTCCAGAATTTTATGACGAGTTGAAATATTTCAAACGCATCAAGGATGACGTCAGTGACTTTTGCATGAGGACAATGAAAGGTCAGAGTGAAGGCAAACAAACAAAGGTCATAACCGCATCCAAATGGAATCCTGAATTTGAAGTGGACAAGGATTACTGTTGGGAAATAACAAGAGCAAAGGTATGTACTAAATAGATATTTGTCACATTATTTGCATTTGCATGAAATTAATCAAAGGCTGTTTATGAAAATGAATCAAAACCGCTAGATCGTTGATCTTGTTTATTTTTACTGAGGCCACAGCAAGTAAATTTTACAGATGACATCCTCTGCAGATTTAAAAAATAGTGCGATAGGGCGAAAAAAAAAACAAGATGGGTGAAAAAAAAACAAGATGGTTACATTTTCAAAAGTAGGCACCATAAAGTTGTGATGAATGTTGTAACACGAATTAAACACAACACAACATATTTGCTCATTTTGGTACTTTATCGTCATGTTGACCATCCCTGCAGAAGAAAAAACAATCTTTTTTTCTGATATCAGGCGAAAATTAATGCGCGTGCTGATTTCATCCATAAAATTTACTTGCTGTGGTCTGACACTTAAAACAAAATGAGATGTTGCAAACTTAAAGAAGCACTTCCTTACAAGAAGCAGTTTTATTTAAGGATGTATCCACTTACCAATTTGTTCTGATGTTTTGATTTACAGGCATATAACCTTGACTTGGAGATTAGAGGACGAGGGTATACCAAAGAAGAGATGAGATTTAGCGTCATGACTCTAACATTTAACTACAGGCTTTTACACTTGGGACTGCCAACATTTAAAAATATAGGGGAGGCCAGTGCCGCTGGTATTAAGGGTTCATTATTTAGAAAACGAGAACGCCATAATACAGCGCTTGGTTAACACATATTAAGTCATACCACGGTTCTTATCATGGCGTGCGGATAGTTTAGAATTTTCAAGATGTATTTTGATGTGCATCACATCTTTGCTCAATAAAATAACTTAATGTTGTCTTTATATGAATGCATGGGCTGCGTATTAGGCCCCAACATCTCCAACCAGGACCCACTAAAACCTAATGAAAAGGCCGTGGCCTGGCTGCAGTACTGGCACGGAACGATAGGATGATGATGTGGCTCATAGCTATACGAATATTATCGCATATTGTGATGATTGCTTTCGTGTTGTTGCAGTACATTTTGCCATGCGGCATGCATGTACAGCTGTCGATCAGTGAAATTGGTTCTATAATAAAGTGCCTCAACAAAAAATTCCACTCATTGGGATGTGCTTATTTCATCATTTTTTGCTCACTAATTTTGTACTTATGATTTTCTTTTATCACATATCTTTTATCAATATATGCAGTCGATCATTCTAATATTCTGTGAATATTAGACACCTAGGACATTAATTGTAAGGCTAGATCGGCTGCCTACTTGTTTCAAAGATTCATACAAGATAGATGAAAGAAATAAACGAAAGAAGCTCACGTAATGTGGCTCAGACAAACATTATGGAGATATCCCCACTACGTTTGTTGCTTTGATATAGCATTGTTCGAATTCTGTTTCAATAGGAACTTGTGGACCGAAATATATATTTAGCTACGCTGTTTTCGCATTTCTTTAAGTGACGCTTATACATACATTGTAAATGTCATAAAACTGCTATTGTATAATAGATAACCCAATTCATTCTACGTGGTTTACCCCGTGATATAAAGAGGCTATGTATTTGGCATCAACGGCTTATGTCAATATATTCTATGCAAGCTTCGGCGAGAGTCCGCTTTCTATTGAAGCCATCAAAGGGATAACGTTTACCGATGACTAGTCAGAATCGAGATTGATACATGTGGTTTTATGTACATCATTAGGAGAGAAGCAAATTAATACTTTGATACACACCGCTTACACTGTAAACAACGGGATTTAAACGCCTGAATGGATCATAATCGTTTCAATGTATCAATTCGTCCGTCTATTTCAGGATACGCCTAGGAATAATTGGCATTTGGGATCAAGAAAAGGTGGTCTTTACTTGAGGGACTCTAGAATGCAGAAAGAAGCTCAAATATTTTCCGAGCGCTAACCTAACACACAAAAAAGAGGAAAGTCAAATATAGTTTCTTGCCCTCTTGCAAATCGCTATTCAATAGGACGGAGAGTAGCAAATATTTGAAGTGATTTGGGTGGCAAACGCGTCAACGTAAAGAACAAAACAAACAGGTACTTCAACACGACCGTTAGGTAACGACTGTATCAGGATTTCCAGCGTTTGATAGAAGATGTAAAATAATGGAAAATTTACAAAAATTATACGAAATTGATAAAGGAGTGATCATAAACTTTTGATACCTTTTAATCTCCATTGGGTTGCCCTAGATTCCGAGTCTACCAGTTACCGCATACACGGCGCTTTCTTCGTGAAAACATTCTATTCTTTCTTGTGTTCGTCCCGACTTAAGATTTTCCGCGTATCTAGCCAGAGTTGAGCTGTACGCAGGTAGTGTACGCAGACGCATTATAGTTGTTCAAGGCCCCCTTTCTACTAGACGGCGACGCGCTACGCTCTCACTGCGACCTAAATAGGATATGTGTAACCTTCGCTTTCTCACTGGGTATATCATACAAAACGTAAAAGTGTGACCGAGAAGACAACAAAACACACAAAGTGTAAAAAGATTCGTTTCTTTTTCATACAATTCGTTGAGCGATCTGTCAAGTTTTAGGTCGCAGAGAGAGCGCGGCGAGAGCGCCGTCCTAGTGGAAAGGGGGTATAACCTCTCTTGGAGGATTGCGTCATGTGATATTGACACATTGGCAGCCGCCAGGTCACTTGACAAAATAACAAAACAGTAATGTAAGTTTGCTTTTTTTTCGAGGAGCAAAGCAAGCTTGTGACATGGTTAGTCCACAATCCTTTTGTGTCGATGATGGGGAATTTTTTCTCTTCTATATCATTGTTTGTCTGCTGTTTAATGCTTGGTGAAGGGAAAACTATGCGTCCCGTTGCTTAGCAACTGTCATCGGGTTGGCTCTATTTGTGTGTTCATCACAGTGACTATTGACTGAAGGAATAAAGGCTTGTAAAATGTTGACCGTGGTACTACGTCATTTACGAATAAATCCCTGTTGATATGATTATAACAAACTGTTTGTGTATAGTTAGAAAGACGGGAATTATATTTAAAAAATGTGTGGCATATCATCATTCTTTTATCATTTAGCTCACTAGAAAAAATATTGAAACAAACATGTCTGGTTTCAGGGTCTGGTTTAATCGTCAACTAGTGTTGATGTGATTTTTTTCAATAACAAATTTTACTTGTGTTAAACGTTTCTCCACATTTGGACAAAATGAATATCATATTTCAAGTCATAACAGCGACATATCAGAAAGGTCGTCATTGCCTTGAAAGAGAAGAGAAAACCGTTTCCACGATTCATAAACAGATACATGTATTGTCGGGGTATCGCCGTTGTGTTTCAAATTGGATTTGTGTTGCCTATCATCGGAATATCATGCTAAACGTTCAAGAAGAACTAAAAAAGCAACAAAGCACACAAAGCGTGAAGAAAACCATTTTTTATCGATGAAATTCGTTAAGCGCTGGCTAACCACTCGGTCGCAACGACGCCGCAAACGTGCCGCAACTTCCGCCTTACTTGCATGTAATGTGAAATGAATGCACTAAATTACCATAGATCACCTAATGTTTCAAAATACTGTCATTAAGTCGTGTGCTTTGTTAGAACGGATTTGGCATCTATTTAGACTATGTGAAAACGGATGTGAAATCTATTCAAACTTTTCGTAATTACATGCTTGAAAAAAGCATGTACTGTTTCTGGTAGGGATCTTTGTGATTCCGGACCGATATCTCGTAGAACCTCTGGATGGATTGCGATTTCCTTTGCTATGGGGATAGAGTGTGTGACCTATTGTGCTATTAAGTAGATTAGAAGTTTGCTGTTGTTTTGTGGTTCGTTTTTTAAAAAATATCTACACCCCTTTTCCTGATATGGAGTGATCTGGCCTCATTCCCTCTGTCTCAACCTCCTTGGGGACAGCTAGCAGCTGTAACATGTGTTTTGAGTTTTCAGTAGCATGGGAGTGTGTGGAAGGGTCGTTTCCAGTGCTATATCTCCAGAACAGAACGTGTGATTTACCTCCATGAAAAATGGAGGTATAGTTTTTGGTGTGTCTGTGTGTGTGTCTGTTTGTGTTTCCACATATTTGTGGTCAGCATAACTTTAGAACCTGTTGATGGATTGTAATGATATTTGGTATTTGGGTAGGTGTTTGGAAGACGAAGGTCAAAGTCAATTTTGGATCCCCTGGTGTGTGACCTTGGTACTGCAACAGAACTTGGATTTTTGTATCTTTTGACATGGATATGCTATGGTCTTGATTTTTGGTGGCACATAGCTTGTGGTGTAAGGAAGAAGTGTTGTATGTTTGGGCCCTCTAGCAGCTTGCTCTAGAACTGCTGGGGCATTCTGGTCAAAATCTTCCAAGGAGCAAAAAAGAGCAACTGTGACCATCGCTGTCACCTCTGTATGGTGTGAACCATTATATACACATTGAGATACAATGTATGTGCCAGGTGCAGGTGTAACAATAGGAAATAAAAATGAAATGGTGAGGACACCAGAAAGGTGTAGTTTTGGATCTCACTGTTTACCATAGGTAGATATATAACTTAAGAACAATGATGGAATAATTTTGCCAAACGTCAAACCATATCAACCCCCACAACACACCATACGCACCATCACAAAACAAAATATTTCAAGCAGGTTTGAGTTTTCAGACTCTTGTTTGTTTTTGGAATTAGTTTGCCACGGATTCGAAAACGTTGTCAGACTTTCTTTAGGAAGGATTTGGAAGTCTATCCAGACTTAAGAATGGGTTAAAAAATTCATTCAGAATTTCTGTTATTCGTCTGCGCCTTTGTTACATGCAGACATACCGGGCGGTTCACGCTCAACTGAACGGGTTCAATGACCGTCAGGTCATATACACAACAGCCTTGAGGTCAAGGGTTTCTACGGCTGAATTCTGACAACTTTTTTTTTCTTCAAAAATTGAACTTTTTTGTGTAAAATAGACGTCACAGTGCCCATGTTGAATATCATTCAAATTGTGCATAGCTGAATGAATTAAACAAACAGCAACACCTCAAGCACGTTAAAAGATAAACATCCACAACGAAAAGATCAGTGGCCGATCCCAGTGTGAGTGGATCAAACCTTACAGTTCGGTTTTACACAGCTTGTAAGTATGGTACAAAATGGGTGCATTATGCTTATTTTCCTAAACAAAAATAAACAAAAAACAAACAAGTCGATGTTGGGGTTTGGTGTGAAAAATCCACATTAGTCGTACCGTTGATTCACGACAGCAAATCGGTGTGGCACAAGTGTTGGTATAGTTATAAATATTTCGCGCAAAATTCAACTGTTTCCTAACGTAAAAAGTTGGCATAGATTCTGCGAAGATTGTACAATGAACGTAGCCGCGCCTCAAGATTTAACTACAAAGGAAACTAACAATGTAAAGAAAAAGTCGGAAAAGCTACTTTTTGTTTTGTTCAAATATTCCGTAGTATACCTTTTATCTTGGGCAGAACATTTTTTTTTTCATTTTTATCCCTCCTTTCTTTTCTCTCATTATTTCTCCCTTCTAGTTTTAAGACACAAATAGAGGCAAATCAAAACTACATATTTACAAACAAATACCTAAGCCCTGTTCTTTCGGTCGCTACCACACCTGTAGCATGGCACGTAGCTGTGACGTCATACTATCACGTGGACATCACGTGGTGTGACACATAAGCGCATGGTCAGCTACGAAAAGTATGACATCATCTTTAGCCCACTGGATGCTTTTTATGCAAATGAGTAAACTTCTGAGTCATTAAATCCAATGTACTTCAGAGTGGATTTGAATTAAGAATTTAATTTACTTAAAGCTAATAATAACTTACTTAATGAGTTCTTAATACCCTATAAGGACTCGGAAGCTCTGTATATGATGTAAAATACATGATTTCTTATATCGAATATGTACCTAGTATTAAATATGCATTACGTTATATACCTGAGAAACATTAGTAGGTCAATAGTTGATGAAATGTTAAGACTATTTGTTTTATAATGAACTTTGAGTTTATGCTTTGTATGAGACAAACGGGGGTAACACGACAAACTAACAAATCTTGAAAAGCATATTATTTTCTATGATCGCATAAGAAACTTCACAACGATAAAAATATGTCAGTTTAATGAGCTGTTACTATGCAAGGAGGCTTCAAAGGGAACCAAAGCAAGGTAGCAACCCAAGCGACACCTACGTCACAACTGAGTAAATACAGGTTTTGACGGGACCGTGTATACGTAACACACCCTTTCCATTGAGTAGCAATCACTGAGCGAATTTGCAGTGACTAAACGTGGATTTCAGAATTGAAATGTTATGCTAGATGTTAGGAGAATTTAAGATAACAAACCACACAAAACGGAGACAGATTCGTTGTCAGTCAATGGAATTTTCTGAAAGACATGTCAAATCTTTTATCCCTCATTGTTCTCAGCGCAAGTAGAAAAAGTTATAAGTATCTAATTAGGTATTGTATGTTTGGTTTAATCTCCAAGCAGATGTTGTGCTGGTGACATAAGATCGTATCATTAGCTGGGGAAGGGGTTTAGCCGACAGAGGAGTTTAATTATGCCACAGTAAGATCTGCTTGGAGATTAGGTTTCGTTGTCCAATAAATCACAGTTTTTCATCCTTATACACCCTTTTCACTAGGACGGCGCTCTCGCCTTTCGACGCGCTCTCTGCGACCTAAAATTTGACATATCGCTCAACGAATTCTATAGAAAGAAACGAATCTTTTACACTTTGTGTGTTTTGTCGTCTTCTCGGTCACACTTTTACATTTTGTATGATATACCCAGTATGAAAATCCAAGGTTACACATATCCTATTTAGGTCGCAGTGAGAGCGCATCGCGATCGTCGTCTAGTGGAAAGGGGGGCGTACGAGGACTCAAGGATTGTCAAGCTTGATACCAGGTGACCGAGAGGGCATGACTTGAGGATGACAGCCGTAGGCGTGGCCGACGACCGACAGGTAACACAACACCTTAGGGTAGTACCAGGCACAGGAGCTTTGACCCATTCAATGCAAATAGGCCACGCCCGGCTTTTTTCTTTAAGAGGCTGAGCCCTCTCCACGCACTCCTTCATTCCGTTACGCTGCTTCCACGAGAGGACCTTCTTCAAGAAACCGTCTGAGACGTCAAAAAAAGGTAAGGGAAATTTGCCGACTTGTTCGCAATCGTCCTGTAATAGTAGTAACATTTGTTTGAAGATTTCCCGTTTCTTTTTTCCCCGTTATAATAAAAATCACTGCATGAGAGATTTTAAGTTTTACCCCTTTTCACGGAAGACTTACTATGGAGCCAGAACGCTAGCTTTGTGTCCTTACTTCGAAGTTGAGTTTTATGCATAGCCGTCTGACTACAGACATTCATGTTGCGTTTAGTTTATGGTGGGGAGTATAAGAAATTTCGTCGTAATTTCTTTCGTTGATAAAAATCTGGTGAATTTTGCGTATCAGTGACGCATATCATAATCCCTCTGAAAACGTAGGCCCGTAAACGTGTAGATCCGAAATCATGTGAATTTTTGCTTCGATTCGTACATGTATCGGCTGATTTTTGGGGAAAATGGAGTTGTTCCAATGGTTTCAAAGTTGTCCACGTAATGTGCGTGAGTGACTTGCAAGTCTTTATCCTAGCCGCCTTTAGTCCCCGTCTATCCTTGTGTATTTGTACTTGTGCGCAATGGTGCGGTGGGTGGGTCTAGTTTGCCTTTGTTCGTTTTTTTTTCGTCAGACAACTACACTGAGAGAACAGCATACAAAGAGGCTTGTCTGTATATTGAATAAGATAGACGGCACTTGAGAGTTAGTTTAGGAATTTTCGCTTAGTTTAGTAAAAGCTTAAGTGAGTGGTACGTTTCACCCTTTTCTAAGTGTCAACTCTGCGTTGTTCGCCTATTTTTTAATGGATAGGCGATGTCGGCGGTGTCAATTGTAGTAAGATATACCGCTTTTCTCTTAGCTGTGTCATCCGACAAGGATATACTAGGTCAGACTACGGCGTGTATAAAGGTGTGAATTAGAGCGAGTCTCGATAATGCCTTACATAGGGCCCTCTTGTTTACTTAAAGGCTATTACAAGAGCGTCTTTCTTCAAGATTTAATGATTTAACTCACTTGGAATGGCTGCAATTGATCATGAATCCCTTCAAGTAGATGTATGATATATTTGTGGGATGGTTAATGGTTTATGGTTGGTTCTATGAGTATGGAACCGACCGTCGTCTAGTTTCGGTAGCGGGCGTGGTCCGATGGTTGGTGACCGACAGATCATCTTGCGGCCATTGTTAGTTACTCAGCCGCCTGGCATGTTACCCACACAGGGAGGGGTGGAGTCCGTGGGGCGATTTAACCAGTGACCTACAGGTTATTCTGGTGTCTTTCACAAAAGAGCTAGAGAGTTTGCATGCCCATACAACGCTAAACTTGTTGAAAAGAGACGCAGAGATTTCGTTTGCGCAGTAACGCTATACGTATAAAGTTTGCTCTTGCTACGATTTGGGCCTATCTTACTAGACGGTGACCATACAGAGACGAGCATTGAATTAGTGTGATGCTTGTTCATAATTGGAATGGGGTACAAAATGTAAAGATATCATTCAAAAGACAAAAAAACTCACAAAACGTGAAATAAGATAGTTCTTTATCTATGAAATTCGTTAAATTCGTGACCGATCATTTTTCGCTTAGCCAAAGGACTTTTAAGCTATGGAAGGTTTGTCGTGTAATGCATTGCTCCTGAAGTGGTAGTAATTGGAAGAACTTTGCGTTTTAGTAACCCTCTTCTGTGCCCTTGCGCTTTGACAAATGCCCTAGCGAGCGAAGTTTGTTTTCCGAATAGCTTGTTTTTCTTTGCTATGGGTAGTTGGAGAATGACTTATTGCAAGCTATGAAGGTATTCATGTTTCACGCATTGCTTCTGAAGTGATAACAGCATGGAGAATATGGCGTTTTAGACACCCTCTATAGATCCCTTGTGCTTGACTTGTGTCCTAGCGAGTGAAGTTTTTGTTTATTTCTGGACAGCTTGTTTTTTCTTGCTATGGGTAGTTGGAGAATGTCTAGGTATGAATGTATTCAATATTTACGCATTGCTTCTGAAGTGATAACAGAATGAAGAATACATTTTTTTGTATGTAGTTTTAGACACCTTCTATTTAAAATGCCCTTGTGGCTTGACTGGTGCCCTAGCGAGCGAATTTTTTTGTTTGTTTATGAACAGCTTGTTTTTTCTTGTTATGGATAGTTGGAGAAGTTGTCTAGGTATAAAGGTTATTCAATTTTCACGCATTGATTTTGAAGTTACAACAGCATGGAGAGTACGGCGTTTAGACACCCTTTAAAACGACTGTGTGACTTGACTTGTGCCCTAGCGAGCGAGGGGTGTGGTCCAACCTATCAGGCGTGTCACGTTGTCATGGCGACCAGGGGAGTGGAACAGGCAGGTGTTCTCAGGTGTTCGCTCCTTGTTGTGCCAGGCGCTACTTGTCGAGCGGCCATGCGCGGTTCGTTCAGCGCTGAGGAATTTTCTAGTCGGGTGTGACGATAGCGGTGAATGTGGCTAGCTTATATATCATTACCGCAGTGTTAGTGTTAATAGAGTGATTTGGACGGGTTAATATTTAGAGACCGAAGCAACAGGCACTATATGGATTATTCCATGAAAAATCTACTAATGTACTAATGTACTTATCTGAATATAAACCGCTTAAATGATCGTAATCACACGCAGTCCCAAAGTTTATTTTTGGTATTACAAACGTCTGCAAAATCTAATCCATCTTAGGACCCGGTCATATACGTTCTATATTCATTGTAGGATCAATCGCATCTGAGTGCATTTGGGGATAGTCGAGCATATGAACTGCAAAATTCAGCCGTCTTGTTAAAAATCCCTCCATCCATCCGGTCGTGCTAACTTGCACATTCATAAGATCTTTCGGTTTGTTACAACCTGCTTCAAAATTAAACGACATCAAACAGCCTATGACAAAAGAGACCACACCGCTACGTTAACGATGACTTGCGCGACTTGTTTCATACAGTTTCCAGCTATTTTCAATCTCCTGGCTCCCGAGATTCGAAACCGCGCCAAACCAGGTCTGCCAGCTCACAAACCCAGGACCGCTAACCGGTACGCCAAAAGCTCAGAGCCAATGGCATACCCAGTTTGGGGGCGTTTGAATCCCATTGTTACATCTTTTATGTCGCTTGCGTGACTTGTTTCAAACAAAGTTTTCAGCTATTTTTAAACTCCCAGCAGTACAGTGCCAGGCACGGTTGTGGTGGCCTTTGTAGATGTGACGTAAGGCATTTGAGTTTCTGATTGACAGGCGGACAGGTACCAATAGTACCCATGTAGGTGCAGACGCGGCTTGCGTGACTTGTTTAATTCAGTTTTTTTTATTTTTTCTAAACTCCTCGTGCCAGGCACGGTTGTGACGGTCTTTGTAGATGTGACGAAGGCATTTGAGTTTCTGGTTGACAGCTAGGCAGGTACCGATAGTACCCCTGAAAGTGCAGACGTGGCTTGCGTGACTTGTTTCATACAGTTTTTCAATTTCTTAAAAACTCCTAGTGCCAGGCACGGTTGTGGTGGTCTTTGTCGATGTGACGAAGGCATTTGAGTTTCTGGTTGACAGGTGAGCAGGTACCGACAGTACCCATATAGGTGCAGACACACCCGGACTACAAACACGCCTTCTCACACCAATCCAACCGTACCGCCAATGTAAAGACAGTCAGACTCTGCACATATGTGCCGGCCGTCTTAGCTTGTCTTATTGTTTATTCATCCGTTCCTTTAAGACTTGTTTGCGATTAATCAAGCACTGGTTAGATAAGAAAACACACTTCTTTGTTTGGTATTCAAGACCCGATTACACAATTGTACGTTCTGCGATCATCGCAAGATCGCAAACTGAAGGCATTCTTGGGATATTTAGTTTTGAATGTGTCGTGATGCGAAACTCTAAGGCTTTCCACCTTGTTGGTTCTTGGTTCTGTCACGTACAACATACTTGAAAAATTTGTGACACAAAATCGTCTGACGGTCTACGACGAATGTTAGCACACCGAAAGTTTTGACGTTTATCTCCCAAAGTATTCGTTAATTAGAACAAAATATCTTTAAATTTGGTACATTTACATCATAGTGCTAAGTGTTAGAATAAGTGATGATTTGAGCAAATATTGGCTTATAGAAAAGTGTAACTAAAGATCTTAGCTTGATGTTAAGTCCTTGTGTCACCATACAATGTTCTTTCAGCCGATTGTTTTCTAAAGCACAAGAGCAAAATGTCTTTCTGATTTGTCGAGGGTGTGATGTGGGATTTACTGTACACGGATTCATTCTTTTTGATATTTGGCAACATTCAAGACTACAGATTGTACTAGTTGTTTAGTTTTTATAGGTAATTGTAGTAGGTTCTCGTTACCGTTCTCATCATTTACTGTCACCCGGGCAGAGGTAACACGTAAAAAAAGACAATGTTTTGTTGGGTGGTTTGTTGTGAAGATGGACCACGAAAACTAGTCTACGAAATGGATTTCGTCTTTGAATTCAAAGCACAAAACATATCCCTTTAGAGCACTTACAATGGATGGATATTGTTCACATTTATGGAAAGTTTGAATTGGAACATCACAGCAACAGATAATATAAATCGTAGGATATTTACCACGTTCCCATGGATTTCGTCTTCTTGATACTGCTTGGAAAAATTTAAATCGCATTTTTGGCGTACCTGATTTTCAAGATATATGCACTATCCCTGTTTAGTCAGGCGTCCAGTCTGTAAACATGTTTACACAATCGTCCTCATTCTAACAAGAGCTTGCCAAAGAGGGACAGAGGTATCGAACACTGTTCACCTGTCCGTGTCAGGACCTGGGCAAAAACAAAGGTCAATGACCAGTGTAGGATCAGCAAAGTTAACTAGAGCGCGTCCATTACAAAACCGACCCAGTCGTTCTAGCCGAATGGCTACAGAGTTGTGTATTTGGAAATGCGAAGAGGGGTCAGTGGCCTTTATAAGTCTTTTAAGTTTAGGTGCACTCTTTTTGGATGATAGATCTAGAGCAATTGAAAATGGGCAGCGATGCAATGTATGTGTTACTTAATACCCTTTTGGATAACTCTATAGATCTAGGGCTCTTTGATGTGCTTTTTACTAGTTTCATCATGGATCTTTTCATACTAGCTTGAGTCAACCACAGTACACCCGTTGATTAAATCTTATCTAAGATGCTTTTGAATTTTGATAAAATCATAAAACACCCTTTTCTGAAATTGATATGGTATGGTTCATAGACCACTGGTCAGCCGTCCCAGTTAACTGACACCTTATAAGAGGGGAATAGACGGGAAAGGAAGGATCCCTTATGCTTTGGGCACAATGGCGCCGGTGCCCGTCGGGGGTTCGGGTGTACCCCGGCCGGCCCCGAAGCCACAAATTTGCCCAGGTTGACTGCCGAATATACCGCAGGGCCAGGGGTACATCTCTGTGTTTTCACGGTAGGTCACGGCGTTTGTTTGTCGCCAGGTCCTGGGCTGATTTTAACTCAAATATAGTCCGGTAGGCCAGAAAGTGCAAAGAACAGCCCATGACTTAAACGACAGGGCCCCCTTTCCTGATTGTGACCAAAGCATAACATTAAGAATTAGCAAAAACTCACTGTTTCATATTTCACTGAAACGTGAGATTGCATATCTGTAAATTTCTAGTCTTTTTAGTCAAAAATGGAAAAAAACAACAACTTAACAACACTTAACAGTTTTTTTGTCGCTCTTTTGTTTTACAGGAAATGGTCCGGTCCGCTACACTGCTAGTGGCGTTCGCGCTGCTGGCGTCCACTGCGCATGGGCAGTTTGATTTCGGTAACATCGACCTCGATGGAACCGGTGATCCCTTCATCATCCTCACCCGGCCTCCTACCCAAGCGCCTGTAGCAAACCCCGTCGTTGTCCAACTTCTCGGGCAGGTTTCCGACTTAATTAGGCAATCGGGCGACCCAGATGGAGCCTTCTTCGCAGAGTACTTGGTCGGGGAGCTGGCCACGGCAGGCATCACCGTAGACGGCCTCACTCAGGGTATAATCACCTCCTGGTCGAACGCGCTAGCTACGGAGGAAAACAACTACGAAAGTCTTGCCTTGCAGTTTGAGTCAGTCGGTACCCAGCTCGGGTTCAATGCGGCGCAAGTGGCCGCGAAAGCAGTGGCCGATTATAACGAGTGGCTGAATGTCACGGCCATCTTGCGTGCGCTGTCTGCTCGACTCCAGGGCATCTCTCCCGACAACATCGGTGGGGTGGCGTGGCAGATCTCCACAGCACTCTCCTCCTACGGTTATCCCAGCGACAACGCCTCTATTGAGGGCATCTACAACTGGACCGTCGCGCTTGTTGCCGCAGGGAACAACACGGACGGTGTCGCCATGGACTTCTACGGTGTCGCCGCAGCCGTTGGCGTGTCTCCCGGAAGCCTGGCACAGGATCTTCAGCAACTACTGACAGCGGCTTTGGACGAAGGCGAGTTGGTGTACTTCTACCTGATGGAAGTGAAGCAAGTCATGAGCAACTTCAACACCTCCTACATCCGGCAGTTCAGCATCTTGATCGCCCAGGAACTCAACACCCTCGGTTTTCCGCTAACCCCTGAGAACAGCGAGACGATCTACATGTGGACATTGGGCCTGTACAATAACAACGACGGCGACATCGGCGTATACATCAATCAGTTTTACGAGGTGGCCGCCAGTGTGAACAAGTCGGCATCGGAGCTCGCCAAAATCGTTTGGGAAGACCTGACTTCCCAGCTGCAGGGAGGCGCAGCAGTCACCGCGCACCTGATCGAGGTGAGAAACCTGCTGAGACTGGTGGAGTTCAGCTACATCAGAGGTCTGAGCGAGTTCATCGCGTACCAGCTGGTACCTCTCGGCTACCCCGTGCAAAACGACACCTTTGAAGTCATGTACACCTGGACCGTTGGCATGTTCGGCAACGACGACATCACTCCTTTAATCCAGCAGTTCTACGACGTGGCAAGTCTGGTGAACGTATCGGCGGCAGACCTAGCTCTGGGACTGAAAGACGCGCTGACTGCACAGCTGACGGGTGGAATGAGCGTTGTCACAGACCTGATCGAGGTCAAGAGGCTGCTGAAGACAAGTGAATTCCAGTACATCGATGACTTGAGTCTCCTCATTACAGGCGCCCTTGTTCCTTACGGTCTCGAGTACAACAACGAATCTATCGCAAGTATCTACAACTGGACCGCAGGTCTCTACCTGTCAGACGACATCCAACCTTACGTCGAGCAGTTCTACCAAGTCGCCTACATGCTGAATACGTCTGCTCCGGATTTGGCCGCGGGTCTGCGTCAACTCCTGACTGACCATTTTGCTGAAGTCGAACAAGTGGTGATGGATCTGATAGAAGTCAAGCGCCTACTCAACACCGTTGAGTTCAAGTATGTCTTCGGTTTGAGCCAGCTGATCACAGGAGCCCTAGGCCAGTACGGCCTCGAGTACAACAACGAGACCGAAGCTTTTGTGTACCAGTGGACCGCAGATCTCTACAATGCCCAAGATGACTTCGGCCCGCAAGTCGAACAGTTCTACCAAGTAGCCTACATGCTCAACGTGTCGGTCAGCTATCTGTCCAACGGTCTGAAGCAGCTCCTGACCGACCATTTCGCAGAAGTCAATCAAGTCGTGACCGATCTACTGGAAGTCAAGAGGCTGCTCGGCACAGTGGAGTTCCAGTATGTCTACGACCTGAGCCTCCTCATCACAGCAAACCTCATGCCCTACGGACTTGAATACAACAACGAATCCATCGCAATGGTGTACGGTTGGACCGCAGGTCTATACTTTGCACAAAACGACATCGGCCCACAAGTCGAGCAGTTTTACCAACTAGCCTACATGCTGAACACGTCGGTGGTAGACCTCGCGGCCGGCCTGAAACAGATCTTGACCGAGCATTTCGACAAAGTCAACGCCGTTGTAGACAACCTCCTACAAGTCCAAACCTTGCTGTTGACACTGGATGAAGCTTTTCTTCCCGGCTTAGGCCAGTATGTAACCGGTCAGCTCGCCACTCTTGGTTTCCCCTACAATGACGAAACAGTTGCACAGTTGACCCAGTGGCTGACCGACATTCGCAACGGTCTTGACTTTGGAGCCTACGTTCGCCAGTTCTACGAGGTCGCTGCTGTTGTGGGCGTGCCAGAGGTGGAGCTCTCCGGAAATCTCCTCGCTGGTCTGCGGGAACAGATCGCTCTGGGCGAGGCAGTCTACTACGACATCTTTGAAGCGAACCAGGTCCTCCCGCAATTAAGTGACATGGACGTGGCCAACACTGTCAACTTCATCATCAACTTCATTACAGACAGAGGCGTCATGGTCCCAATGGACTTGGAGCAAGGCATCAGGAATTGGACCATCGCGCTTGCACAGCCATCAGCAGACCTCCAGCCGATAATTCAAGAGCTTTACGGAGTGGCTGAGCTTATCAACATCCCGGTGAGGGACATGTCAGGGGCCTTGGTCGACCACCTTAGGAAGGAGCACTACAGTGTACCAGATTACATCGAAGTCGTGGCTCTCATCCTCCAAGATATTAACGTCGCGTACCTGAAGAACGTCTCCGTGGAGATCACACAAATCCTGACGGGACTCGGCATCCCGGTGCCGGCCCCTGAGCTGCAGATGACATTGTTTGAGTGGGTCGAGAACATCGCCCTCAAGCCAGAGGACCTCCCCTTATACATCGATCAGTTCAGAGAGGTCGCGGCACTGGTCAACGTTAACATTGACGAGCTGGCATACGGGCTACTCTCAGAAGTGGAAACGCTCGCAGAGGCATTCCCCGACGGCTTCAGTCCTTCCGTGCAGAACATCCTCGACAACCTACCGGAACTGATGCAGCTGTTCTCCACCTACTTCCCCGATTTCTACGCCAACGTCAACAACCAAGTCCAACAGTTTGGCATGGCGGCATGGGCCAACGTATCGGCAAACCTGACCAACTATTTCAACAACGCACCACCCGAGCAAGCCATGATGTTCGAAAACAAGCTTCCTGAAATTGCCGCTCTCCTAGGCATCGACATCCCAGCTAACGTGCTCCAAGGAGACGCCAACGCAATCATTCAGTACATCCAAAGCCAGCTCCCGGACATGTACATCCTGTCGTCGGCTATCCAACAGGCGTTGGAAGCAATGACTCAGCAATTCCCAGCTCAACTCGTCGGAGAACTGCTGGAGGTGATTTTCGGCGTCGACATCCCTGATGATTTCTCCTTCGATCCAACCTACATCGTTCAGCAGATCCCGGTCTTCCTCGGCAGCCTTGGCGTGCAGGTGCCTTCCAACTACTACGACATCGTGATGGCGTTTGCATCCTTCGAGCAAACCCCAGAGTGGTTCGCCAACAACGGCGCAACCATCGTCTCTCCCTTTGGAATCAGCCTCCCCGACGACTTCCAACCCACAGAGGAGTACGTTGCCGCCAACCTCGACAAGATCATCCAAACCATCGCCAACCAGGCGCCACAGATCGTCGGGGTTCTCTACAACACAACACAGCAGATCTTTATGCAAGTTCAGCAAAACATCGCCGTCAACTCCGGTGGCGACGTCGGCATGTTCATTCAGCAAATCATCCAGAAGGTTCTGGACTTGCTGCCTGGAGCCAGCGACTACTTCGGCTTCTACCTGCCGGAAGACTACAGACCTGAGTTGATCTACTTCGCCGAGTGGGGCATCAACGAGCTCTTCAACCTCATCCCCACAAAGGAAGAATTCGTTCAAATGGCCGTGCAACCAATCGCTGCTACCCTGGCACCAAACGACACGTGGATTGCAGAGCTCTTGGAGGATCAATTCAGTCTGATATACGATCTGAACATGGTGTACATCGAGCATATGCCCGACGCTCTCAAGTGGATCGGCCGATGGCTTGGTTTCGAACTTCCCGACGACTTCAAGTTGGAGCCCGAGTGGTTCATCGCCCAGCTGCCCATGGTGCAGGCGTACGTAGAGCAGAACGCCGGAATGTGGTTCGACCAAGCGACCATGATGTTTGCTGAGTGGTCCGAGCAGGCCAACATGTGGATCAGCGGCTTCATGACGGACAGCCAGGGATGGAACGACATGGTCAACGCCTGGATCAACGACCTACCTCAGACAGTGGCTGGCTTGTTCAACCTCGATACTCTCTTCATGTATTTGGATCCTGCGAATGCGCCAGAATGGATGACCATGACACCTCCTCCAATCCCATTCGATGCCTTCCTCACAGACGGATGCGTCCACGCCATCGCCTTCATCCTGGACGTCGACATCCCCGAAGACTACAAAGTTGACGATCTGAGCAAAGACTTCAATATGCTAGTCAACAAGCTCTTCATGACGCCGCCCGACTACGAGCTCTCCTTCCTCGGCGAACTCCAATGGCAGTGGGAGACCTTCTTCGTCAAGCCCCTGAAACTGAACATCCCAGACGACTTCCAGCCCAGCCTGCAGTACCTTCCTGACGTCATGATGTACTTCGGTATCAACCCGCCAGATAACTTCGAGCCAACCCTCGACTTCTTCCTGATGTGGGGTAAAGAGTTCATGATGAAGCTTGGGTTCGTCTTCCCTGAGAGGGACATGATGGGGGCCCGAGACGACGATGCCACGGATGCTCAAGCCGGCGATGTCATGTCTAGGTGAGAGTCTATTTATTTATTTTTTGAACACTTATGCTCATTTCCATGTATTTAGTATAACTCTCTGTACTAATTTTGGTAAGTGATCTGTCTATAACCTTGTAATAACATTTAGTTTTCGTCCATTTTCCAAGATATGCCATCTGTGCTTTGTTCTAACAGAACAAACTGCTGCTCTGCCGTAGATATGTAGGCGTTTCGATTAATCATTTGAATTTTTGTGTCGTTACAGTGACGACATGATGATGATGGATTTCGCGTTCCTTGAGTACATGGCGGAGTTCTTCATCGTCAACCAGAACAACTGGCCCATGATCATCAAGGAGGCGGAGACGGCGTTCCCGATGATCGCCGCCCACTTCGCCGAAGCCGGGGACAAGATCGCCATGACCTTCATGCGCGACGTGAACATCATCCTGCAGGCCTACACAGACTACAACACCAAGGTCGCCAGCAACTTCATGAACCTGTACGAGGGGATCTACGATCACGTCACGATGCGAGCACAGGTCCTGGTGAAGAAGATGATGATGTACGTGTCGCACATGATGAAGCTGGGCAGGCACAACTTCCAGGCTATGGTGAGGCACCTCCGTCTGAGGCTGTCCATCGAGCTGCACTACCTGGCTCACCTCGCAGAGGAGTTCATGAACAACGGAAACAACTACCCCATCCTGCAAGCGATCGCCCAACAATTCCAGCAGCCCAGTCATCCCATGATGAACATCCTTTCCGGCTTCCTTGACAACTACTTCCAGTCTCAGAACAAGCACCCGATCGCGGTTCTGCACGACTACCTCCACAGCCGCCCCAGCGTGTCTACATCCCGCCCTCTCATCGACGTGATCGCCAACTACCTCGACGGCATGTCCAACCGCCCGAGCCGCCCGATCCTGGAACAGATCATGAACTACTTCTCCGGTCAGCAGCAGAGCGCTTGGGACGACGTTGCCGACTTCTTCTTCGGAATGAACAACAACAACCAGCGCCCTCTTCTGCAACAGCTCTTCGACAATTTCTTCGGAAGCAACCAACAGCAGTACCCAGTCATTCAGGCCATCGCAGACAACTTCTTCGGCAATTCTCAGCAGCAGTCATCCCCCGTGCAAATGCTGATGGACTACCTCAATGGGCAATCGAACAGGCCAAACATGCAATCCATCGTCCAACAGCTCCTTGGCTCCTCTTCAGTCATCAACCAGCTGTTCGGAAACAACGAGAGGCCAACACCGCAGCAAATGCTGTACGAGCACATCTTCGGCAACGATGGCCAGCGTCCTCAGGCAAGCCTGCAGGTACTCATCCAGCAGATGTTTGGCACAAACAGGCCCTCGCCCAACCAGATCATGCAGCAGGCAGTCCAAGTCATGTTCGGTGTTCAGCAGCAGGGCTGGAACACAAACACGTTCTACGACGACGATAATCAAGATCCGCTCGCCTGGCTCCTTGGAGACGACTGGATGAATTGGTTCATGCCGGAAGAGGAAGAGAATGACAACTGGTTCTCCTGGCTGTTTGAAGAAGAAGACAAGGAAGATGACAATAATGACTGGTTCTCCTGGCTTATGGGTGATGAGGACAAGTCATCAGAGGAGGACAAGGAGGATAGCTGGCTGTCCTGGCTGTTTGGAGAAGAAGACAAAGAGGACGATAAGGAAGACGACACACAAGATTGGTGGTCCTCGTGGTTTGGCGGCGAAGAAGAAGAAGAGGAGAAGCCGGAGATGTGGTACACGTGGTTCTTCACCCCTCCTATGGAACAGGACAAGGACTCCTCCGAATCGATGGAGAACAACTGGCTCTCCTGGGCGCAACCTCAGAACGATGACCAGCCGGACACTTTCCTGACCTGGTGGCTGTCGGACGACTCCCAGATGTACTCCGGATTCGACCATCTCGTCAAACCCATGCAGTTCCTTCGCGGTCGCCAGTGGGGTTAGTCATCCTAAACAGCACCTTATAACTCAGGTAGACAACTGCGTAGTGCTCTCCAAAATCAACACAATGTAACAGTGGTGGTAGAATACTTTTCAAGGCTTAGTCAAGAAAATATCAGAAGTCAGTGACTTTATTTCTGAGAATCTGTATAGAAGCAAAGTTTGGCTCTTGCGCTAGACAGGGAAAATACCCTCAGAAGATGTAATGTCGAAAAGCATGGCAGTACTGTATCTGTAAAATCACATTCTTTCACCAGGAATGAATGTATTTTTGTAGAATTGTTTGAGCGGTGAGAAGAAAATTCACGACAAACGAAACAATTGCATTACTTGGTGGACGTCTTTCCCTTTGTAGCATTGAGTTTTCCCTGAAAAGTCCTTGGTTTTATCAATCAAATTGATTGAGTCTACTTTCAATACATAGACATTTTCCGATTATCAAAGTCCTTAGACTGTGAATAGTCATTTTTAAACAAACATCGTATACATTGTACTCGACTACGCTGTATCAATGCAATGTGTGAATTTTTTTGTTAAAACAAGGAAGCATGTACAAGCAATAATGAAAATGTAAGTAATGACAACAAGATGTTTAGTGCAGACGACGTAATTGTTCTTTAATCAACACGTAATATATGTCAGTGTTCCTTGATGGAAATACTACACAACCCTTTTCGTGTGATGTCGAAATGTTATTATTCGTTCCAAAACAAGAAAAAAAGGAATGAGCGCTTGTAACCGAAGAATCTACAATGTAAGAGTACAGAAATGTATTTTTAACAACTTTCATTCATTGATTTAATACTGTGATATGTAAGTTCTAGACTATCAGGGTTAGAGCAAACAAATTTGCTCATTGTGTATGCATTGCAATATTACACAAGTACGTACTGTTCGAAAGATTACTGAATGATACAATACAAATCATGATGCTCATTCCACTCTTTTGTAGCTGTCGTGTTTTTCTGATACAATAGCGAAGTCAAGTCAGTCAGGTCACAGTGCCAGTGAAATGGACATTTCTCTATCATGAACGCCAAAATTCACTCTTTGCTAATAGAAAACGTCCATGTAATCTTAAAGTCAATTGTCTACTGTGTGCTCATTGGTGGGACAAATCAGCAACTAGACGGTGACGTCACAGAATTCACCATTAGCTAGGAGTCCATTCCGTGACGTCATGATCCGTTACTGGTATGTCCTACCAATGAGCGCACAGCAAACAATTGATTGCACAGATGTTTTCAGAGAGGATCAAATTTGTACTTCAGTGATAGGAGAGCTTTCATGCCAATGGCGCTGTCAATTTTTATATGATGATAATGAATTTAGATTAGTTAGATTAGATGTCCTTTTAGGAACTGACAATGAGCCGAATGTTACACTACAATTCAAACCATATCAGTAGATAATGTCAAACAACCAGTAAATGATCTGGTAGACATATACAACCCCCTCTAACCGACGCACAAACATAGAAAACGCCGCACCTAGATCCGATAACAAGACACAAATAGGGGTCTCGCCCTTGTGTGCGCTAGACTAAATATATATTACTATGCCTATAATGACTTCAAATTATTCCTACATACATGAACTGCCTTATGTGCTTCAAGGCAGCCGAAAGACAACTGTCTCCAAGAATATATAAAAAAGTAACAAATGGACTCCACAACAACAAAAATATGCGTCGAGTAAAATATACTATTCAACAAAGGTCGGGGTCTACTGTAGTGGCTTTTGCCGTGCGACTAAACATCATCTAATATGTTGCAGTTGTTTTGACTCAACAAACCTAATGTTTACATTTTGCCTGGCCTCTCCAATACTAGCAGGATCTGTTTCAACTTCTGTTACACTAAATAAAGGTAAGAGGGTCAGGAAAGGCTTTTAAGATGGAAAAAACAACACATTTGTTTGAAAACATATTTGTTGCAACTTATTTCTATCTATATCTATAGGTGTTTGTCTTGCAAAAGATTCACTGGTCCTAGACTCACAGACGTTATTCTGTGAGGCTCCAATACTAAATGAGCTTAAATCACCAACGTCACAAGGTAGTGTTGAACTTTGACCTCTTCACGCAAACGAACACGTTCAAAGAAGGCCCCGACACGCCGTCCACACGTTATGTATGCCTTCTTGTTGACCCCTTCAATCTTTGTCTGAAAGCAATCCAGAAGTTTGTTCCGCTAAATGGTTTGTGGCTAGTGGATCATCATTCATTATGTCGAAAACTCTTTGTTCCCTCTATGACAGATCAAATTTGGACGGATGACTCGGCAGACTAAAACTTCATTAGGCTACAGTAAGCAAAACTACTTTAAAGGCGTGTGACATTTAAATAGGCAACAATATCAATATTTTAACTGCAGTATTTTGCCCTTGCTAGAGTGATGTAACCAAAACACATTTGGGAGTTGCATAACGCTTTTAAGATGTCAATAATATTTGTATTTGGAAAACACACCTGATGTAATGGGGTCTTACCATTGCCTGTTCACGTGGTGTTCACGTGTATTTCACGTGGTAATGTGTAAAAGCAATGTGCGATTGTTGTTCCGAAGAAAACAAAGACACACAAAAGGAAGATGTGAGTGATCTTACGTAGTCTTGTTTCCCATATCTAAAGAATGTACAGTTTATATACAGTGCACAAAATAAATAAGAACTTTGTTTAACTATACAAACAATGAGCTTTCATGATATATCAAAGAAGTCATACTTCTAGATAACACTGCAACATATTTTACGTTTCACGTATAACAATATGTACTACATTAACTACAATAACTATAAATGGTCATTGGACCAATATATTTTTCATAACATAAACATTCATGTAAACGAACATGGACTTCAATGGCACGCATTTACCTTATCCTTTGATTGTAGTTTACCGTTTAACGCAGTGGACTTTGATTATATCTGTTTCTCGAAATGCAACAAGTTTCATTCAATCATTACAACATTATGCTACATGGAACCAGTGGCAAGTGCACCTGTGCACCTTTCTGTTTGATATGGTTTTGAAGTAATGACCAACAAAAAGGTCACAACAACAGTAGCAAGAAGGCTCTTAACTTTAGTACCAACAAAGCTGCCAGGGGTCGTCTACTTGTAAACCGCTAAGTAGTCAAAATTCTTTCAAAAATGTCATAGACAATAAAAGCAAGTAGAACTGTGCGTCTATTTCGTAGCCTGGTATCTAGCTGTGTTATAGCTCCCGAGTATTTTCTGTCCTCTTAGCAAATACGGCTGGATACCAGGCTATCTGATTGGGGAGTATTATAACGTGCGAAGAGAACATTTTGGATTGTAATAATAGAATGCAATTCAGAGTCTGTATTCTGTGTGTCTACTTAACCTCTGTAGCCAGGAGTGTACAGAGTACAGGGTAGCAATGATTGTTATTGTCTTCTTTAGTACTGTGGTCATCCCGAAAGTCATCATCTTCAAAAGGGTTTTCTGAGTTCTTGTCGTTCAAGAAGTGTTCTGGACTCACTGGCGGTTGTGAAGGGGGTAACCGATCCAGTCTCTCTGAGGTTGCCAAGAAATCCCCATGTTGATCCTTGTAACAAAGCCAATACGTCGGGCGACGAAGGCTATCCAAACAGCAGTTCAACAGTTTCTTTGACCAGTAGAAGTCGGAATAAGATGGAGGACTGATATGGGGTTTTACAGGTGTCCGGACGTCGAGTTTCGTTGGAGTGCAGTACATACGCCGACGCTTCCAAAACGTATTACATTTTCCGTTTTGGTAGGGGAAATACTGGTTGCCTATGTGGCTGTGCATGTGTGCTTCGTAATCGCCCTTGTTTGCCATGACGTGCGAGCAAATCTTACACAAAAAGTGGTCCGTGTTTGGCGTAGCAAAATGCACGATCATCACCGACAACGTTGAAGACATGAAGTCGCAACACGGACATTTGTAGACGCCCTCTTGCGGATCTTCGGGGCGGTGCAGTTTGAGTCTCATGTGGCGCGAAAGTTTGCCCGACTCCGCGGTCGCGTAGCAACAGCGCGAACATCTGTAAGGTTTTTCTCCGATGTGAATTTTCATGTGAGACGCCATGTTTGATCTGTGGATTTAAACAAACAGTCTTCTAAACAATACAAATATCATTTACTCTGTATCAATATCCAGAGAGCTAGATAGCTCATAATAACCAACATGACCTACATTTACATTACGCACATACATTGCAATATTCCATACCATGCGTCCACTGCTACATGCAACAAAAACAACAACACTAACTAAACAACAATTGAAAAACTGAAGAAAAAAAACAAGCATTCTTTGCATTGCGGCAGCGACACCTAGCTGCAATGAGAAGTAAAACAAGCGAGGATTGCCCGACAGACGCCGACCGATCACCAACAAATCGGCTAGGTAGTAACTCTACCTATAGCTAGTATTTATGGGCAGGTTAAACATTTTCTTTCTTATTTTTTGCTCGAGATTACTTTTGAACAACTTTTTTTACTGGTTCCAATGCAATACAAACATTCCCTAACATACCTATATACATACCTATATATACATAGGTTAAGTCAACTGTCCATTCATCTGTCGATTGTTAGCTGTAGATTACTAGTAATGTTCTGATTTCAACTCACATGCTCTATCGTGGTCGGCCCTATAGCTACTATCGAAGTCAAAGACGATAAGATACAGTTAAGCGTTAGACCTAAAGACTAGAGTAGTTACTACTAGTATACTGTTTACCATGGTTTGTCATTTTTTTGTCACTTACAATTATACCTCCGACAAGAACTTGCAATAAACTTATTACTAGTACCTACTTGTACGCCGCCCTGTATCCGCACTCCCCACACATGTACGGTTTGGTGTGTTTGGCCAGGTGCGCTCTCAGGGCCTTACGGCGGGTAGCGGCGAACTCACAGTGACGACATCGGTAGATTTTGATGGCCCAAACTGTGAACAAAACAAAAAATACGAAATTTTCTATAAAGACTGTCAAAGGACTGATGTCTTACCTGATAGTACAAAAATGTCAACATGAAAGCAGTTAGCTAGGTTTAAACATATGAACAATTAGCAAAACAAAATACACAAAAAAACCCACAAGTTGTACAGCTATGGCTTCTATCAGGCGAGCACAGATGAGCATCTGTGTTGTAGATTTTAGAAAACTACTGCTCTGTTTATTCTTACTCAAACACATTCATACATATATGTGGTGACCAGCCCCCGTCCTGCCACTTGCTACATTCAGCAATCGAACACCACAGAGTATCTGATACTTAATCAGTAACCATGGTAACAGTCGTCTGGTCCAGGTAATTAACTTCATATCTATTTGGAGAAGAAGGATGGAAAGAAGACGAAACAACGCAAAACAACATTCCCTTCCCAGAGATAACACGAACACAAAAAATTGTTCGATGGTATACCTTAAAGCTTTATTTATACGACCACGTGCACCGTCCTTAATCTACTACAAAAGCAAATAAGAGATTTGGTTTTTGGTTCAGAATAAGATTTTTCTAATGTCAGTCAGATGTAACGTTACCCTAGAAAGAAAAGCACCAATCGGACAAACACCTTTAAAGACTGATAGCTGTTTTCTGACCTTTGTGTTTAGAGCTGTGTATGTTCATCTCACACTCGAACGGCGTGGTAAACTGGCAGTGGCTGCACTTGTAAAATCTTTCCCGTGGGTGGGCCCTCTTCAGATGACGTGTGAGGTTCTTCTTGTACTGGGAGTTGAAGTCGCAGTACGGACACTCGTTAATCACGAAGTTATCACGTGACGAGCACGTGATCTCATCCTCAGGATGGTCTGTGTCGTCCTCCATTCTTGTCATTCATGGATAGATAGAAAGAAAGCATGAATGAATAATACGGGCGGCACAATTTAGTCTCTTATAGGTCTTTTACTTGTCTAATTAATAATTAACAATTAGGGCCCAAACGCATAACACTTAGCCTCTGCCCCAAAGTGCTATCTACTTCTCAAAAATCACGACTACAACATGTCCAGTACACGAGATATCAATAACGGAAATTTCGCTGCAGCACCTTAGAAAGTCACTAGGTGGCCATTATCAACCTTGACCTTCGTTTTCCCGACCCCTACTCACCTACAAATTATCGCGAGGATCCATGCAAGGCTTCTTGAGTTATGCTGTTCTGGTCTCATTTTATGAGTTTTTTTTTTTCACTCCATTGAAAGTAATACAAAAATACGTTTTTTTACGTTCATAATGAAGCTACAGGAAACCTCATTTTATTCATTCTTTGTTGAGCACATTTTCCCTATATCATAAGAGAGCATTGCCAATGACCAATAAACCATACGTTCTTTGTTTATAGCAATTACAAACTACACTTTGTCACTCCGCGCAGGAGGCACATTTTCGCTGTTCGTGTACAACCGCACCACTCAGAACCTAGAATTATGTACCTCCGACATTGCAGTTACAAACAAACTTTCACCAATCTAACTTTTGAGAACAGTTTGACTGGCTGAAAGGGAATTTCTCGCCGCTGAAAACACACGCGTCCATGCAGCCGTTCATATATATATTCTGGCTCGGCACTCTTTTAGGAGTACCCCCTCGGAGTAATACATGAATGAGACCTTCAAAGGCAGACAAGCTGACACACAGACACACAAACACACCGAAAACATATTAACCTTCTTGTTTAATGTAATAAATGATATCACGTATTGTCAACAACTGAACCCCAACATGTTTGTTAACGTGTTTGATGTTTTCGTTTCTTTCTCGTCTCGTTTTGATTTGAAAATATGTCGGGGTCACTTGAGTCCATTGTCCAAGACGACACTCTTCTTAAATTCTAAATTCTAGGACTTTCGGAATTATATTGACGGGGAACTAGTGTATATGAGTAGAAAGCTTAGAAGGCTTGTCATGTACAAATACCATTATTCGGGTTTGTATGCTGTATTGTATCGTAGACTACACAAGTCACCAACAGAGAGTATCATTGTCTTAATTACGATCTCACTTATTTTAATACAGGTAATGATCTCTGTGTTCCGGTTGGGACCTCGATGTCACAGACTACTAAATTTGCATGAGATTTCATGAAGTAAGAATATTGTCTTCTCTAACTAATACCATTGACAAAAGTCACAAAGTACTGTCTTAAAGTGGACTCACAGAAGCATGACATAGCGGGGGGGGGGGGGGGGCATCACGAGATTTCCCTGCGACTTTACAGACAGACAAGTCAGACAACTTTTTGTGTTCCAAAAACACAGACACC
>NC_049997.1:8265422-8267405 GCF_000003815.2 Branchiostoma floridae
TCAGTGTCAAGATGGTGACCCAGCCAGGCGTGGGACTATTTCCCTTCACTGTAGGGTTCTAAACCTTGGGCTATCATCAGATATCTTTGCATCAATCCACCTGTTTGGTAGCCTGGGTATCAACGTTTATTATAATTATACACTATATACAGTCGCTTCTTGCTCCAACTTTACTATACACTATATACAGTCACATCTTTGCAATTCTGTCTGGGAACTGTGATATCTCTAACGTCTGGAATCATCCAAAGTTTGGATGAAGGCGCTGATTGGGCCCTACACATCAGCGAATAAAGAATGGGTTCAAGTGCTCACTCGAACAGGGGTTCCAACTTCCAACACCCGAAACGCCCTCTGTCCGCTTGTGGGAGATGTGGTCATCAAACGAGTGCTCTAGAACCCATTTCTTAATTCGCTCATTAACTGATATCACCACCAGAAAGTTTGAATGCGCAGGTCTCCAGACAGGTAGCAGAAGCGAGCATAGGAGCTAACTACTATCCAGATGGTACCCAGGCTGCCTGTATGGATGATTCTGTATCTTAAGACAACATTCTGTATTTTAATAAAAGACAACTTTTTAAGCTTAGAACTCCTTGCTGCCTATTCATATCACTTATAATATAACCCACAGAGAATTGGTAGTCTAATGGCTACTCCAGTGCTCTAAAGGTTATAGAGATTTCAGTTATCAGAAGTTATAAAGTTATGAAATTTTCTGTGAGGCAAAAAATATTGGAAGTGATATTCATTCAATGCATGGCTGGTGACATGTATACCTATTCTTTACATTTGTTCTAAACAAAAATCTACTAAAAAAGGAAGCATGTGACTGTGTAAAATCTTGATTGCACTATCAATATTCTTTTTGTACTGATTAATGATTTCCTTTATTTTAGATTCTGGAAAAGGAGTATCATCCTGTTGGTTTGTAGCATGCAACCCACTTTCATACATGTGTGACATATCACATTTGTTCAAAAGTACAAGCTCTTTTAGTAAGTTTTACACAGAACTATATGGTTTGTTCCACTCACACTGGGAAGGAACCCTCTTCTTTTTGATAAGAGTGCATTTTCTCCAACATGGGACCTCCAGTTTCACGTCCCCT
The DNA here is from genome assembly GCF_000003815.2 of Branchiostoma floridae. Lineage (NCBI taxonomy): Eukaryota > Metazoa > Chordata > Leptocardii > Amphioxiformes > Branchiostomatidae > Branchiostoma > Branchiostoma floridae. The sequence continues at coordinate 8,266,534 of NC_049997.1, forward strand.
AAGATAGGACATCCCAAGCCGGCCATCCCAAGCCAAAGTGAGAGGTTCATTTCATCACCAGGAGTATGGAAAACGTTGTTAAGTGCCCTTCCAAAGGGTACAACATTGGGGCATTCCTAGCATGGATTCAAACTCCAAACCTTCAGATCTTAAATGAGAACCCCAAACCACAAGATCCCCTTGCCACCTTAATGCAATGGTCATCGATAATGTTTAAAAACTTTCTATATCTTCTCAAACTACACCCCTGAGCAATGTCAATGACCAATAGTAAGAACAAATTGGACGGCGGCCAAGCCATGTATAAAGGCCATATCTGTATGATCATTAGTTAATGTCAGGCTGAATGTCTCTTATATTATATTACCTGTTTTTTTCTACAATCAAGTACAGACAAGTCAGACAAAGGTGTCAAACTGCAAGTACTGGGTTGAAAAATATCTAGTTTTTACTTATTTTAGGGCAGGTCTTTTCCTGCTCTAGATTTTGATCCTTCTCGCTTTCGTTTCATGAAGCAAAAATCTGAAGCATTTTGAGAGGCAAATTTCAACATGCTTGATCTTTTGTGGCACTGTTTATATCTGTCAAAATATCATGATGATGTTTTGATCTTTGACCATCAAGGCATCAGAGTGGTTGAAATTTTTCTGTGTCCAAAGCAACTACAGCTTACGTACATTCAAGAATATGTGGTATGCCACTTAACATCAATTTGGGTATGCTATGTATGTAAGTAACCCTTATACACAAATATCAAGGTGCACAGTGCTCGAAATACCCACTTGCACACTTGCAATTGCAACAACATTTTTCTTACCGCAACTTGATTTTAAACCCAGGTTGCACACTGCGCAACCTGAAATTTTGCAGTT
>NC_049997.1:8267512-8270792 GCF_000003815.2 Branchiostoma floridae
CGAAGTGGGGGCAACCTGAAATGTTGATGGCACAACCTGGCTGCTGACTCAGGTTGCCACCTGGGCAACAAGGCTGAAAAAAATGTTTCGAGCACTGGTGCATCTGTGCACCATAGTATAGTAAAAGTGACTTTTTTTACATTTCCGAGGGAAAAAAAACTAGTACAGTTTCAGGACCAAACGTGTATTTGGAACCTGGTATGTCTGGCAGTTTAAGAATCGTACCCTTTTGGACTAACACTTTCAAAGAGTGAAATGTTTGGCATAGATGTTTTTACCATTGACAGAATAGAGTCCAACAAGTAAGCAGTCATCAACAATAACCACCAATTATAGAAACCTAAGAAAGGGCTTCAAAACCTGATGTTTCTATGACATAAGATCAATCAAAAACTCACCAGGCAACAAATTAACCCAGGTCCTGAAAGAAAACTGAATTCCAAAATGGAACTACCTATAAATATATATATATATATATATATATATATATATATGTACAAATATAGAGAGAGAACGATGCACACAATATCATTATTATATAACATGTAGGTAATTATACCAAGTTGAATGACATAAGTACTTTTTGAGTTTCCATATTTGGAGCGCCTTAATGGCCATGTCAAGGAAATGTCATCTTTTGATGTCACTCATGTCTTTGTAAACTCAATGGTATGTAAGGACCTAATGAAATACATACATCATTACATGTAGCTATTGGAGGCACAATTGGCTTTAAAATATTGCTAAGACTAGGACTAGGAGTAGTAGCCTATTGTTATAAGAGCTAACAAACTATAGGTGGGTATCGGTGTACTGGCAGGCATTCAGGTGTTTTGGGGCTTACTGGTCCAAGAAAATGACAAGAGCTAAGTAGAGCTTACAGTCATTTCTACCAAGTTTCTTCAGTCAAACTTGGTCTAAGACAACAGAGGCAGTTAGCCTTGTTTATGAGATCTAAAACGTCAGTGAAAATCAGATACCTTTGAATGCAAAATGGATCATTGTTTTGAAAAAAAAAAAAAAATATTGCCCACTGACAAGTTTACAAGATCAGGTCCAGGTTCAGGTCTGGGCCTGCACCTGATCCTCTGGACCTGAATCGGACCTGTACCTGAATTTTCTGTACAATTACCCTTCCCTATTTGGTTGCTTGTCAGTCAGTCACTAGAGAAAAGGGGGTGTAACACTAGTAGTGTAACACATGTACACAAGCTTCAAAGGCACACAGTAGCCGTTAAATACATTATGTCCATCTATTTGTTGCACTGAAGTAAAACCATCAACATGATCACTAACAAATACAGTTAGTCAAGGTTGTGTTTAAATAGGAACTAACATTGCAACCATTAAAAATAAAACCCTACCCTGTCTGCCTACCATTGTCTTCCGAGACAGACAGATGCCAACATATCATTGCAACATCGGAACTTGAGTCAAGGCCAGGGAAAAGCAAGAGCAATACTTAAGTTTGATTCAAAGGTGAACAACTTAAAAATCATAACCACAGCTGCTATGAAAAATCAAAATAGATGCTATCCACTTAGGTCAAGTCCTCTAAGATATCAGGGGATAACACTCACAACAAACTTACATCTGCCATCTCTGATATCATCACTGACTGCATGACTAACATCCATCACTACACAGAATAAATGTCATCACACATTGTTCCTGGGCAAGCTATAATGGATGGGGTTCAAATGAGCAAAATCAAATGGGATTCATAAACAATTGTCTATAACAAAATGAGATTTTTAAAAAATCCTAATATTATTTTCCACACTGCTTATGTTCAGCGCTAAACTATTACAATATTTGGTTGGAACATCTGTCCATCTTGAATGTTTATATTCTCATTCATGAAAAATAGATAAAATGTTGTCATCATATCCGATAAATGCATATTTTCTCTGGAAATGTTTTGTTTTTGCTTTCTGTTTCAAGCACATATGATCATCATCATTCCAATGAAAAAATAATGTCTCCCAATAGTATGAAACGATATTCATGACATTTACAGCTGCACATAGCCAGTATGGGCAAGAGGCTCTCTTGCAACTCAATGCCTGACCGCAGTATTCATGTCAATAAAGCGTACACGTCCAACATATCGCTCAGAAGGCAGAACTTTTCTAACCAATCAGTCAGTTATGAACATGCTTTCAACTCAAATAATTGTAACATCAGGGAGATTGATGAAAGGGAATTTATGATCAAGCTAACCAAACGTATTTAGGCCCAACTGCTTATACATTCAGAGAAATACAGGACCTTAAATTTCCATGCATGTAGTCTAGAACTACTGCTAGTATCAGGAGAGTAGCAAAAACAGCTCAGAAATTAGGAAACATATACTCCTACTCTCTAAATACAGGTGCTATTCAAGAATCATTGCAGTGAATCATGAATTTGAATGTACAACTGTACTAAATACACCTGGCTAAAATTACTTCGATTGTAACATAGGCAAATACTACTAGTTAGTACCATACGAAAAATATACTAGTAGTACGCAATATCCAATGCCATATTTGCATGGACTGTACATGCATGTAACGTTATATGGTCATATATAATATAATACAAAAGTCATAATCATATTGCTACTCATGTTTGTTAACCCTCTTATACATCATAACATATTCCTTAGCCAATCGACTATACCCCCTTTTGAGAAAGAATATGATTTTCATAACACTGACTTAATATCATTCCTTATGCACCTTAATATTTGTTTAATTCTACTGCATAAATCATAAAAAATCCTACAAGAGCTGTTAATCTCGACATATAAGGAGACACCATAAAATGCATGAGTTTCCCGCCGAATCCCAGCTCTTTGCCACACGTCCCTGTCCTTAAGTACACAGAGTTAAGACATCAGTACACCTTAATGTAAAGTCTACCTGTGGGTACACCTGTGCATAACGTCCTTACCTGTAATACAGCTGTTTCAGTGCATAAGGTGCATGGGTGCAACCTCTGGGGAAGTTGAAATGTTCTGTCAGTTCCCCCCATCTCTCCTTCTCAGACACCTGAGGGAGGGAAGAAAAGAGAGTTAGTAAGGAGAGATGAAGATTTGTTGATGAGAGGTCAGACTACATGTGTGTGTGCCTGGCCACGTTTGGCGCAAAATTCAAGTGGCTTTATTTTGAGTGACAAGACAGTGGCGTTTCCTACACAATAGCACCGACCATGCTGTCGGCAACACCCTCATAAAAACCGACATTTCTGCACGCTTCATGGCCGAGATTCCGCATCATTTCAGCTCCAGATGACA
>NC_049997.1:8270892-8285044 GCF_000003815.2 Branchiostoma floridae
AGATCAGTTTTTGTTTACAAGCGTGGAAGGCATTGTTACGAGCGCAAGGTGCAAGGCGCTTTGTCTCTCCAAACCCTTCCCTCCCACCAAAAATTAATTTTCCCTCCAGAACACCCACACCCGCACAAAACCACCCAATAATCCCGCTTCTAGGCCGAAAAATCGACCCCCAAACGTCCCCAGCGGTGGTCCACGGCCGGCAGGTGAACTTGACCTAACAGGAAAAGTTGTCAGGTGGGCGAAAAATCGCCGTGAGAACGAGTAAAGTCTGGAAGTGTTGGGCGAACTGACCTTCTGAAATCCTCCCAAAGAGGTGACTTTGTTGTAAAGATGGTGCAGGTCCAGCTCTCTCCCGCCAACGTAGGGAAACCGAGAAATTGGGTGCCTGGAGAACAAAAGAAACAGGCAATCAAAGTTAGAGAAGTGTCCGTGAACTTCAGGGAACATCCGGCGACGGGACAAAAGCGATAATTTTTGTGGTAAGGAGAGTAGGAAGACACACACTCACCCTTTGGCAGCGTGAAAATCCTTCAGATCCTTCAGAAACGCCTGCCTCTGCCTGCGTTCTCTACCCGGGTCTTTCCCGGGCGAACGGTCCATCTTTCCGGCGGTTTTTCCCGAGTTCAGGCCGCTAGGTCATCCACTACGGAGTTCCTGGGTTGGTTAGCTCGAGTTTCCACCCCTCCCGCGGCTCATTCATCCACCCCAGTGCACGGGGAAACAAAAAATCCTCCTCTCGATTCCCGGTCAAGCCAAAAACACTGCGATCCTACCTACCCGCGACTCCCTCCGAATATTATAACCCCGCTTTTTCGAGGCCCAGAAAAATCACATTTCAGGCAAAAATCGTCCATCGACGGGACATTTCAGGTACGTCGGGATGTCGACTTTGGTCGAACGGTGCGACTTTCTAGATGCGGATAATTTGAGGAGAATCAATAGCGGTGAACGGACGGGACGACTCAGATGAAAATCGCAACAAAAAATAATGAACATGCCGAAAATTGCATTGGTCTCTAGAGGGGTACCCAATAGTCAGGGTATTCGACACCCCCTCTAATAGAAGATTCTAATGATTTTCCCTGGTTGTTCTGACCATGGCATGTTATCTAATGCAACAATAAACAAACAAATAAACATAATGGACGAATTGATGTACATTTGAATACTAATTACTGGCAAAGAATTTGCTAAAATCGTTAAAAATCGATGTTTCACATAGTCTCGCGAGAGTTTAGATGTACGAGATGTGGGATTTCCCTATATATTTCCCATCGGGGTGTCCTTTTGAATTGCACTCCTCATAGCTAAACATAATAGATGTAAACAAAGCTCTTAAACGTATGTCATGTATGTATTATTACAGAAACTATTCAATATTACAGTATTAGGCTTTATGTTTATTTTTGTTTCATCGATAACAAAAAAGTACAAAACCAAATACTCATACATTTGTGTCGTCACCCCCAAAATGATAATAGAATGTTCCAGGATGCCGCATCTTCACGTGACTGGTCACAAGGTGACAAAATGGCGCGGATTGCGGACGATGTTTTGCATGTTCTTGTTATATTTTCCGTGATTTTGACGGCGTCATGCTTTTCTCCGCCGATCAAAAGATTGTGGTCGTTAGGGGAAGACCCAGAGGTTCATATGAATGCGGTAAGGATGCCTGTCATCTTTTAGTTTGGTTGTAGTTTACAAGGACATCGCATGTTTGTGTATTAAAACTAACCAAGGAGCTCAGCTCACTTGACACCTGTGCAGCTGCGATGGTTTGAAACTCCTTGGAAAAAAGTTATCTGCAAGCAAATGATTCATGATAACAACAAATTGTAAGCAATGTTTAAGATCAGATATAGCGGCTTTTTATTATTTTGACACATCTTTTAATGCCGGGTAAATTTGCTGTAAATGAAAAGCTCCTTTCTATTTAGTCAGAATTTAAAACCAAACTGCAACTGTGACTCAGTGAGTTTGAAAAAAAAAATTAAAAGAGAGTTTGCCATAACAAGTAAGGTTTCTAAAAATCTGTAAATCTTAAAACATTTATCATCATTTTAATAAAAAGCCATAACATAATTGTCTAAGTCATAATTTTTCAACATTTTATTAAAACCTGTTAATCTCAAAAGATTAGCCTTGAGCTCAGACATTAATCTCTAAATAATGATTTTTTTCAATATTGTATTTTTATCCAGACTCAGTTGATCACTAGCAAAGGATATCCATGTGAAGATTATACAGTGAAAACCGACGATGGCTTCTTGCTGGGAGTGCAGCGCATTCCGTACGGCCGCAACGCTACCTCACACAAAGACCAACGCCCCGCCATTTTCCTACAACACGGACTGCTGTCTGCCTCCACCGATTGGATCCTGAATTTGGCCAATGAGAGCCTTGCATTCATCCTGGCGGATGCCGGGTTCGACGTGTGGTTGGGGAACATGCGAGGAAACACGTACTCCCGCAAACATGTCAAGTACACACCAGATGATGATGAGTTCTGGGACTTCAGGTTTGTTCTACTCTTCCCTACTTCTTCCCTTTTACATTTAAGTTGTTGACAATGACTTTTGTTTCTAAAAACAATTGCAAGATTTGAATTTCTTATTCCTTCAAGAGAGGGTGAAGAAAGATGCGCTAAACTTATCCCATAGCCAAGACCACCTGCATTAAAGACAAGTGAAAAAATACAAAATTGAAATATGTATTATAAGCAACATTTGACAGGCATGCAGCCCTCTCTCGTTGGATGAAATGCTAAGTGCCATGTTATCATTGGTTTAATTGCTGTACTTGTAATTATGATGGACATTCTAGATAGGTCAGTTGTGTGGTTACTGTCATTTGAGAGGTACATGTACATCTTTATCATTATTGCTCATCCTTGTGAGATTGAGAATCAAAAATATTTCAAAGCAAGAATCTTAGAGAAGCTTTTCTTTTGTTGATCACGTAGCTGGGATGAGATGGCCAAGTATGACCTGCCCGCCATGGTGACCTTTGCCCTCAACAAAACAGGTCAGAGTTCACTCTACTACGTTGGTCACTCCCAGGGGACGGCCATCGCCTTCGCACATCTGTCACAAGACCAGGAGTTTGCCAAAAAGGTTTGTAAAAAGGTTTAAATCAAAGACATTTTTATATGTTTGTGATATATGAAAAGGCTGTATTGAAATAGTAATATTAGTTATGATCAGGTGATGTTTATTTTGTCAGTATTGAATTTAAGATTTTTTTTTCTGAAGAGGAAAAGAGGGATGCTGTGCCCTGTAGATCATACTTTAACCATGTCCCCTTACCCTGGACAGCAAACATCCATGAAGTTGATTACTACTAGGCTGCATATGGCTCCAGTGTATAAGTATAACTGTGACCTGTCTGCTAGTAGAGGTCAACATCAAGAAGTCTTACAGCACTCAGTTCTAACTCAAAGTTCTTGAAAGCTCCACACCATGTAATGGAGAAAAATGCACCCCCCCTTTAAACCAGTCACTTTACTCCACATGCAGTTTTTTTTTAGAAAAAAAACCTGCATATCAATGCTAAATCTTCATACTTTTTGTATTGATGGCAACATTTGTACTTTATGCAGGTAAAGACGTTCTTTGCGCTGGCTCCAGTGGTGACCCTGGGTCACATCACCAGTCCTATCAAGTACCTGGCACAGTTTGATGACATCATCTCGGTAAGTAGGACAGGACAACTAGCATAGCACTGTCTTTTCTGATGTGTGGATTACTTCTAGGTCAACTGTACTTATTGTAAAGAATGACCTGCTTTACAATAAATCTTCTATGCTATAGTTTTCTAAAGGTGATCAACTTTCCTAGCACTTAAAATCTTGGGGTTAATCATACATGCATTATGAGCACACACAGATCAACAATTGAAAAGTGTTTGTTTCTGTGTAACTTAGCCTGTGTTAACACAATCTCTCACTGGCTTTGGTTAATGACTCCCTCGCGGCGGCAATTGTAGGCATTCTTTAGACAGTGCCTGATGATAAGGATCAGAACTATTTCCAGTCAATCAAAATAGTACGGAGGAAATAAGCATGCATACAGACTACTGAAACTTTGGAGTGAAAAATGACATTATTGTGATGGCCAATCCAGAAATTTTTGTATCAATAAGGTGCATCTGCCATCAGATTTGAAATGGCAGCTGTTGTAGCAGTGCGTCTTATTACAGACAGATGGGGCATGTGCCTGATGGTTTTATCGTGCACTATATTGTATTTTTCTTTCTACAAGGCGATGTTCCGTATCTTTGGTGTGGATGAGTTTCTGCCCAACAGTTGGTGGCTGGACTGGCTGGCCTCGTTCCTGTGTGACAAGTCCACAGAGAAGTACTGTGAGAACATGCTCTTCCTACTGGTGGGATTCGATCCTGTTCAACTAAACGAGGTACCTAGACTTCTTAATTTTTAATGTTAGGATTGTCTGGAAAGTTTTTTTAAATGTAAAGTTTCCAGACAAGTATAAATTTCCAGACAAGAATAAGATTTTGTTTGAAAGAAAAATAAAGGATGTCAAGTTAGTTAAACCATTGCCAACTCAGTCCAGCCAAGCTGGACCAACATCTAGATTTATTCCCAACTCTAACCCTTACACAATATGTGAGTCCAGTCTAAATTGCCTGATAGGAGTTGACAATTGTCAAACTCATGTTGATCACAAATTGTCTAGTCAGTGTAAATAGCCTGCAAACTGCACTAAAAAGGTAGTCTATCAAAACTTCAAATTCTCAAACAGAATGCTGCAAAAATGCAGTTTATCTCTAATACAGTAAATTGACAGCATGGCTTGTAGTTTAAGTTACCTGTATTTCTTTTTCCTACAGACACGACTTCCAGTATACTTCTCTCACACGCCGGCAGGGACCTCAACAAAGAACATGGTTCATTTTGCTCAGGTAGGTACATGTGACACTTACTGTAGATCTTCCAATGATTGCTTTAATTTTTTTTTCACTATTTTTTGCTGTGACCTCTCTACCCCAAACTAAGTGCATGTCCTATGTATTCCTATTACACTACAGAATTGTTTTAACCACTTTTTTAAAACACTGTAAAAACCTCCTTTAACCATAACCTAAAATCACTGCAGAAATAAAAGAATTAACAGTAGTCTGGTCTGTCTGTCTTTGTATTGTAATAGAATATGCATGTACATGTATCTACATGTTTAAAAATTTGCTTTGAGCATGATTTCATACTGATCAAAAAGATTATTGTCAGACATCTAACAGAACTACTAGAGCTTTATTTCTCCTGTATGATTTTAATACACACTTTATACTCTCTATACAGATGGTGAACTCCAACAAGTTCCAAGCTTATGACTATGGAAACCCAGATGACAACAAACAGCAATACAATCAGGTGAGTAGAAAATATGAAAACTCCTTTCAGTATGATTAGACAGAAAATTGAAGTTTGTCATTTAGCCCGGGGCCCCCCAAATCCTGATTTTTTATTTTCTTGGTAGAAACTTTTTTTATGATTTTTGAAATATTTTTTTCATGGTGGTCATTTAGATCCCGAGAGAAGAGGTAAAAAAAGCAGACAAAATGTAGCAAAGATAGAAGTTCTGACAAATCAATAGAATTTTTAGAGGTTCAGACACAATTTTCTTTTGAATTTTAAGTCCTTGTGTCAATATTTTTATTGTTTTGCAATTTCTTCTTTGTTGCAAACGTTCTAAAATAGTCAAAACACATTTGTCCTTATGTAGACGTGGTCACCTCTACTTTTACTGTATATCAGTGGCCAAATGGTCCTTATGTAGAGGTGGTGAATTGTACAGGTTTGACTGTTTTCTAACACTGTCTCCTCTTTGTCCCCTTCTCTTACAGCCCACCGCCCCTGTCTATCCCATAGAGAACATGACCACGCCCGTAGCTCTGTTCTGGGGTGGAAACGACTGGCTAGCTGACCCTACGGACGTCCAGGCCGCCATTCCGCATCTCAAGAACGTCGTCTACAACTCCGAGATCAAGAATTTCGACCACATGGACTTCATCTGGGGGAAGGATGCCACTAAACTGTACGACCAGATTATAAAGATTATCCGTAAAACTGAACTGGTGTCGTTTTATCACTCTGTATTTGAGCCCGGGCCTGTAGTTATCCAGCATTGATCAGTGTGAAGAGTCTGTACATGATGTGTTGAAGATGGATTTATTTATCTATTGAGCTTCCTGTAGTTTTTAATCTCTGCAAGGCCTAGAAAAAAATGTTGTGTTGTCCTGTTACCTGACCGACTCTAGCAAATCTTGCTGACCCTAGCCATTTTGTGGGTCGACTGGCAACTGACATAAATTTTTAACCTGACATTTTGAGTGATAAAATTCAAAATATACTTCCTGTACTTCACAACCTAAATAAGACTGTTCAGCTGTAAACATTGTACTTCTTTGTTCAATGTTTTGATATACTGATTCATGTACAAAATATCTGTACTATAACTGCAACGTTAATGTTGTGTCAGTGTGCTGTAAACTGTAACTTTTTCTATGAAAGCTCATCTGTGATGAAGTACAATCTATGATGAAGTTTTTGTACTTCAGTTCAACGCAATGCAAAATGGCTCACCTTGAATTTTTTATGCTCTTATGTTGGTCTTTAGAAACACAACATTCATTTTTGTAAACCTTAATGTTTTTTTTTAAAGAATATAAAGATATATATATAAAGAATATAGAATATTTTTGTATAGATTTTGTAGAGTACTTTAGCTTACTGTTGAACTCTGTGAAAAGTACATGCAATTACAATGTCACGCACAATTGTTCTGCAGTACAGTATACATTTTAGATTACATTGTAACATATTTATAAATTATCTACCGTTGAAAGGCTAGTTGTAAAAGAAGTAACTTGTTGTATATGTCGGTTTTGAATTTCATGCTGCTATAGAGATCTATGTATGGAGCTGGTTATCGAAGTTTCAGTGTTCATTTACAAGATTTTTGAGAAAAAATGATTGATTTATTGTCATTTGATTGCAAGTATGGAATGAAATACTAGTAGATGATGTTTTGTGCTGAATTTTGCACAAAAAAAAGCCATGTTATGTCTTGCATATCAAGTATTTTAGCTCTTCCTTTTGGAAACTTTTGTCTGGCTTTATACCATGACATATACTTTATATCATATTTAAGACACAAAAACTAAGCTTACTCTTTTTCTGCACAAAGCATGCACCTTTACAGTGTTTATCTTTGTATTCTTTGCATTAAAATGTACAATTAATTTTAGCTTGTAAGGAAAGAACTTGGCACTCTGGGAACTTTGTCTGCAGTGAAAGCCATAAAAATGGAATGTTATTGAAGTTGAACAATATATATATAAAGGTGTGATCTCACATCTACTATAGCTGTTTCAACATTATTTAGATACTGCTAAATTCTTTTAGCAAAGGCAAGCTAGCAGAATTGTATGATGTGAATGTTTGTAATTGTATTAGACTGATAAGTCATATCTAATATTGTCAGTCTATTAGGTAGTTTCTTGCCATTAATACAGTAAGATAAAATACATCCACATACTGAGGTACAGTTTAGAAAAAAAAGCGCTACATTGTTACAAAGTAGTGCAGTATTTATCAGAAGGCTACCTTCTCAGGAATGTACACAAATTAAAATCATGTGTGACTTGAGTAATGTTTCCCAGAGAAGTACGAACAAGATTGATTGAATTTTTTGCTTAATGTGTGTAAAAAAAGGAGGAAGCTGGTGTATTATGCCACTAGCTGTGGTGAGTTTCAGGTTTGGAATGTTTGAAGACATTACAGCAATAGCTTATCTTTTTCACTTCAGTTGTTTGTGATTACTAGTGACAATAGGATAAATAGGAAAGCAGTAATGTTACTTTTGAAAATTAAGCAAAAAACTTATGAATTGTAATTTGTTGTAAAAGAGCTGTTCAGAAGACCTATGGGGTATTCATATAAATGTATTCATGTAACTCACTTAGTGATATCAGATCTATATGTACAATGATAAGATCTAGAATCTCTGATATGTTTATCCAAACCTCTCGTCATAACTTGAGTATAGATACTGGTAAGCTAAGATTTTATAAGACCTGTAAAACAGCACATACTATGGAAAAATACTTAGAATTAGATAATTTTGATTTACGCTCGGCAATCAGCAAAATTAGAATTAGTGCCCATCCTCTCGAAATTGAGAGAGGACGGTACAAAAGGCTATCCGTGTGTGAAAGAACGTGCAAACAATGCACGTCAAACGTGGTGGAAGACCAGGGCTTTAGCCAGCGTCCGTTTTTCCGTCAATTGACGGAAATTTGCTGCGTCTGACGGAAAAATTTTAAAACCAATCCGTCAACCTTGACGGACAAAAATCCTTGGTGGAAGCTACAGGCGGCTTGGGGACGCCGTCCACGGCCGTAAAAGCCACACACTGTTTGTTTTGCTATTGTTATGATTGTTGACAATGTGTGTCGGCGCCCTTTCGCATACGATAATCTCATTAAAACCCGTTTTTCAAGGTCTCAGTTCAGTCCTTCTAACTAATTTTCGCGGTTTTCGCGACGGTTGTAATTGGCTGACGGAAAAAAATTTCGAGCTGGCTAAAGCCCTGTGGAAGACGAAACACATTTCATGTCAAACTGCCCTCTCTATAACCAAGAAAGAAAAGAGCTGTTCAAAGAGGCCATCAAATTCCATCCAAACTTTCTCACATTCAATGATAAAAAGAAAACAGTCCTCCTTTTAACATCACAAAACCCACACATAATAGAAAAGGTGGGATCTTTCGTCTTCCACTGTCTTCAAATAAGGAGTCGAACCCAATAACCCAGGATCTAGAGTTAGCTCTCACCAGTTTTAGACTAGACACCTGTGATATTGTATTTTACACTGTTTGTATCTTGTATGTTACCTGCATTTAGCCCACGGGCATGAATTTGCAATAAAACACTAATATAAAAATATGTAAAATAACGAAAAAAAAAAAAAATATGCGGGAATAGGTGTGTGTGGGGGGGGGGGGATTAATGGAACGAAGGGGGTTGAACAGTTAACAGAAATTCCAAGTAGTGCCCTTTTTTTTGTGGACAACATGACTTCAGAAGAACAGGCTGAGTGCAGTTTATCATATTCTTGCAAGGTGGTGCTTTTACCATCCTACTGCGCAAGTGCGGTATCGCAGCAGGGAGGCTCACTTCCGGGTTGGGTGGCGTGCACATTTCCTCGTCAAACATTTCGGAAATATCCAAGATCGGACGTCCCTGTTCAAATAGTAAGTTTACACGGATTTGTATTATGCTTTCCACATGTAGCAAGTACTGTGACATCTGCATATATGCCGTAGAAGTGGTCGGTTTGAATAACTGCACTCCTCCCCCCTTCGAGGGGCAATGGCGCCAAGTTTGAAATTAGTCTGTCACTATTTGTCACTTTTCAACGTAACGAGATGATACACATGAACTAGCTTTCCCTGCAATGTGTCGTGGGATTTCACCGTGTATGGTATGTGTGGTAATGCATGTATACGTGTATGCGTAAACATCATCTCGACTGTATTTGTCCTTGAAAAAAATTATGAACTCACGCAAGTTTAATATGGAGTAGAGGCGCTAGACGTTGAATGACCATTGTTAAATATTCCACACCACGCAAAGATGTGTATTACCGATTTGCATACAATGTCTCTGTTGCTTTATCAAAAGTATATGCACTGACAAAGCGTGAGCATTATCAAATGATCTGCATTCAAAGTATCCTATAATAATGATCAATACTTATCGTCACAGCACTAATATTTTATTTAACGTTATATTTCAGACATTTAACTCAGAATGCCGAAGAACCGGTTCACCCACTACGCCGTGGCACGGGGAAGGAAACCTGGGATCTACACGGACTGGTAGAAACGATTTCTAATGTTTCACTTATTTTGATGACCGTGTAACCACTCAAGTAGACGTGTTATTTAGTCATTCGCAATCATGTCACATACATGTACGAAATGCCAAAAAAGATGTCGCTAACTTTTGCCTTCTAGAAACTAGGTACAAAAGGCAAAATGCATTTTTTATGTGTGTGAAAAACGAGCAACTAAAGCTAGGGATAACTGATTTGTTGTTTTCCCCCTTAGGTCTCAGACCAAAGAACAAATAGAAGGATTCAGCAGCGCCCGCTACAAGGGCTTCCACTCGGAGGCAGAGGCGCGGGCATGGATCGACGAAAGTAAGCAAAACTTTAGCTTCGAATGAAGACTCATCTGTGTTGTAAAGTTTTAGCACAAAGGCAAACACAAAGAAAACACCATGAGTTTTCAGTCGATCTCGCATGATGTCTTAATCTTATTCATTGTGCTGATTTTCCGGAAGTCGAAAGTGTGATGACGTCAAGAGTGAATCAAAAGTGGAGCTTGAATAGGAAGGATTCGGAGCTAGGTAAACTGCAAAGAGTTGTGAGAATATGTTCAACCGACATATTTCGACTTCTGTAGTTAATATTTCTTTTCGTCTGTCTTTGCTTCAGATTCAAACAGCATCCTTCAGAAGAACAGAAACGACGCTGGCGTTGTCAAGGCAACAGCCAATGAGAAGGGTGACGCTCAGTCAGGAGCCAATCAGAGTTTGCCAATGGCAGGCAAGGGGCAGTCACGTGATTATGGCAAACGTCCATCAAAAAATGAAACGTCGGAATCAGAAAAATCAACCGGAAAACACGTCATCAGTAAAGTGAAGACCGGAAATACCGATGATCTTGCAGAGGCGCTGTCTGACCTACAGATCACGAAGGTGATAAATGTACTTTTCGTTTTAAACATTTAGTGTTGTTTATAATTCGTCTCTACCTTTAATTCGTCTCTTCCTTTAAACACAAAGGCTCTTTGCTTTTAAAATTACTAGCACCGAGATTTCTTACGCAATACTTGGTAATGCAAGTTTGTCAGATGCATGGTGAAAAATATAGTACCAGATTTTATTAGAAGATAGAAAAGAACAAGAACTTAGGAACAGAAATACGTTTCTTATTCCTTTTTGTAATGGCTATGTTCATAAAATGCAGGATGCATTTGCTTGAATTTTAACCCGTCCTCTAATGGTTAATGTTATAGACGTTGACGTAACGTACGTCGTGTTTTTGCTGGAAAGTTTAGACCATTCATAGATCATCAAAGCATGTCTGCTGTACTCCGCAAGATGTCGTTACTGTTACATTCTTCTTTTGTATCAAAACCCACCCATAATGCAGCTCATAAAGCACATCAAGTAGTAAGATATAACGTTATACCTTCATACTTGTCTTCCAGTCTGATTATACTAAATGTAAGGTACAATGTATTTTGTATGTACGCCGTAGTTTGACACAGTAGCAATCACAAATAAGGTCTCTTTTTAACAGCAAGTTATGTCGTTTCTGACCATGGTAAAATGCTTACTTGTAACCCCTCTTGTCCGCTCTTTATCACAATTCCAGCCCCTGACGTTCAAAGAGGCTTTGCCAAACTTCAGGCCAGGAATCTATAAAGGTGACGTCATCAAGCGTCTTTGGTCCAACCTTCTCCAGTCGTGGTTCGAGCGCGGAGCACAAGTCTTCATCGTCTCACCATGGATCGACAAGAAAACGATCGGTAAAACTGAATCTTTGTAGCAAGAAGTAGTGTTATTAGAAATTATAGTTGGCACGGATGTACATCTGTGGTAGTAGTAATCATAGTGTAATTCCTTTTTTTTCCAACACAAAGGTATACTCAGATCAAATTTTCAAAGATCACTCTGTCGCCTTCTTCAGGATCAGTGATTATAGTGTGCATGTAATCTTTATTCTGACAGCCAACTACATTTTGTAAAATAATTATCAAAATGTTAATTGAACCTCAATATACGTTCATACTTGTATCGCATTCTTTATCCTAGGTTACATCAAGAATCGCCTGATGACCGGTCAGTCGTCCATCCAGGCCCTCTACATCCGGGACCCTTGCTTCACTGACACAAACGGGAAGGCAACCACTCTGGCGGAAGCAATGCAGGGGGTCTTTTCCGAAAGCGAGGCTGACCGGATACGCTGTCTGAGGGTCGGCACAGACAGAGAGGCTGACGGGAAGGCCTACTTCCACTGCAAGTTTGTCGCGGGAAGGTTTGAAAATCACGTTGAGATACTCATCACAAGTGCCAACTTCAACGATCATCACTTCAATCCCCTTCAGAGGGATTCTGTGATACTGCTCAGTGAAAACTGTAGAGAATTCGAGACGAGGTATCTGAGTGAGTTAGACCATGTAACCAAAGAGGTGGCACTAGCTACTGTGCTGGCAACTTGAAGCTTAAGTATAGTTTGACCTTGAGAAAAAGCAATGTACATGTACATTGCAAAGTGCAGTATATTGCATACATCAATATACCGTGTTAGGAGGAATGGCGTACAGCTAACGTCATCTTAAAGTTGGAAAGTTTCATTCCTTTATCTTTTGTCTAGCGGTACTCAGTATCTTGCTAGAACGCCATCTTCTTATCAAAACAAGTGATTTTATGTCTCATACCTTTAACCTTTGATATGGTGTAACATTTTACTTCTCTTTTATTCTAATCCAACTTTACCACATGTGTAAAGATTTTAGATTCATTCACCCTTACTGTCATAGCTGCATTTTTGTTTTAAGTATGGGCGTTTTTGCAACATGTCATGTTGAAGTTTTACTGTAAGGTTATAACGTAATCTTTACGTATGGACGATTGTGCAACATGTTAAAGTTTTAATGTTTACGTAATCTTTACGTATGGACGATTGTGCAACATGTTGAAGTTTCAATGTTTACGTAATCTTTACGTATGGGCATTTGTGCAACATGTCAAAGCTAGTCTTGACGGTTTGTTTTGTGAGCTAAATTGATTAGAATGTTTCTGATCAAAAACTTCTCTTCTGTTTGGTAGTATGCATATGGTTATCATTAAATCGATTATATTGTTGGGAGTAGGATGTCATAAAAAATACATACATTCCTCTGAACATTTTTATTAACGTATTATTGAAGTATGACATAGCATGCTGTTGTCATAGAAACGTAGGTATCGATGCGAATTAAAACTCTCACAAAGTCAAAGAATATAAAGTTATCTTACGGATAGTGGCCACTAACCTTTCTTGTTACTTAAAGTCATCCATTGTTCCCTCTTTTGTAATACTAGGGCGTTCAGAATTTTCCTTTGAATTTATATTCAGGGTGATCACTGAAGCTATGATGAAGGTTCCTCAAGTAGTTTAAAAAAATACACGTCTCCAAGTACTGATACATGCACACGCGCGCGCGTGCGCGCACGCACGCACACACACAAGCACACATACACACAACAATTTACACATGGGTGGGAACGTGTGGCACAGCTCGCTCCAGACACTTGCGACAGTCGTATTGAGGTCACCCGAGTGACGCCGAATGGCAGCTTGCTCTAGACCCTTGCGATTAGCCCCGCCTATTGTAAGCTCCTAGCCCTGGCTGCAAACATAGTGTAGTATATATAGTCGGCCCACCCAATAACAATAATGATAGCATATACGTTCGCGTCGCTCACATATATTCTCTCTTTTTCTTAGCCGTTTCGTGCATGGACACTTTAATTTTTTCCTTAATTTGTGATTATTTGACTTGCACCATGACTTCACGCAGAGACTGGCATAGAAGTGACATTTTGCAAGCCTCCATTTCAAGGTTCCTTAATTTTCAACGCCGTCGTTCTCCCCTTAATTTCATCCGGATCAATATTGTTGTGGTGATATGAAAAGCTCGACCCATTGGTAGGTACTTAAGAAGTAGCAAAACTGGTTCTTACGTACCTTAGTGTAACGTCACAAGATAGTACACTGATAACATACAGGCGGCTGGGCATCGGTCGGACTGGTTCAAAGGTTAAAGTTCTTTAAATTTCGGGAAAAAATCATCAGGTTGGTAAGGAATGGGAAAATTCTTTTCCAGGACCAGTGTCCTCCCATAAATTTCTCAGACATCTTCCCAAGAGCTTACCAAGAATAACTGCGTAATTGACTGGATTGGAACCAAGGTCATAGACAGGGAAGACAGCAGGCGCATCCGTTGGATTAAGGAGGCGGTCTGGATAAGAAGGTCAACCCCAGTGATGAGCCGGGACGAGGGATGAGCCGGGACGA
>NC_049997.1:8285144-8303174 GCF_000003815.2 Branchiostoma floridae
ATGCCGCAAGCGTGCCGCACGTCAAGTGAGAGGGGGCCTTAAGCAATCATTGATAACAATTTACCCTGGACGTTAGATTTAGTAAAGTGTCTTGTCAAATATTTAATTTTCCATGATGTACAAGTGACGGCAAGTATATAGATTGTCTATAACTTGAGTCAGCCGTCCCTTTTTCTTTATTCATCCGTTTCTATCATTTTATGTTTCTTTGAATAAAAAATGGAGTGAGCATACCGTGCGTTATTATAAAAAATGCAAGTGTGCATTTTCGGTAATCTAGCAATTAAAAACTCTTTATCAACTGAATTGTCTTTCTAACACAGCGATCAACGCGTACCCAGAGAACCAGGAGACAATCACACAGCCATGGCGCGTCACGTTACAGTACTGATGGGGATCCTCGCTGCTTTGGCTTGTTGTAATGCAGGTAAGAACTTGTTTGAAATTATATTTTTTTGTTTGTCTTGAGAATCATTTTGACAATTCAAGGGGAGTGTATATGAATTCAAGTTGCTTGAGCACTTTAAAAATGTAGGTTTTACTTTTCGGAAGTATTCTTTATGTTACTTTTACAAAATGGCGATTGTTGTGAGATTTTTGTCCGTTGGATGTTATCCCATAGCTTTTATCTCATAGCTGTCTTACTGTTTAGTCGAAGTCATGGTAATACTTCTATAACCATAATGCCAATCCCCAGTTATGCAGGTATAGTTTCGTTCATTGTATCTACCTTTTTTTGTTAGTGGAATATATTTTGCCTTTAGATACAGTACTGAAAACTGTTGCTTTCTTAACTTTACGACGTACACGTGTATACAAAATTTACCAAGGAGGTTTCAACAAACGAAAATTCTAATAAAAATTGATAAGAAGAAAAGCTTGTGAAATTTTAACCTATGTATCATCATGGGCAAATCCTTAAGGAATATCTTGACAGAAAGTCGCTCAATCTATTGTCTTATAGAGCACGGGATGATCACGAGACTAAGATAGCGATCAGACAATTGTGTGACACCTGACACCTCATGTGATGGTCACAAGACTAGAGACAATGTAGGAAGATTATTTACCTTTACACAGGGGACAATAGACGGAGGTGTCTTTAAATAGGTTTGAACGCCCCAGGAAATCCGGAAAGACTTAATCAATCAATAACGCTCGGCAACCACAAATTATCTCCATTTGGGCTTAAGTTATGCCTATTAGGCAAACATAAAAGGCTGATTAATTGGCAGAGAGCTCTGAAAGTTTTCAGATGTTTAAGTCGGTAAGGTGCAAATTCCAGTTCCTTTCTTGAAATGCGATATGTTCTTAATGTGTGTGGAAAGCACGATCGCAACTATCTTGAATCCAAGGTTTCTGTGAAAAGAGTAGTAGATTTTCAAAAGTCTAGAAGACTTTTCATCACCTGATGGCATTATTATCATATGCTTAATGAATTCGAATTGCCGCCTGGCGGCGTTGTGGCAAGATGTGGGGCAACGATTGATGATTAGACGATTGATGGGTATCCGTCTGTGTCCAACGTTTTTTCTGTAAAATTGCACCACCAAGTGTAAATTTGTGATACGTACTACGGGATTATTAAACAACATCCCAGAAACGTGATCCTTAACAACTTTACATCATCATCATATCGTTCCGCGCCGGTACCCCCGGTACTGTAGCCAGACCACGGCCTTCTCGTTCGCCTGTAACCATCTTAACAACTTCAAGGCCTTTCTTCTCCGCTTGTGCAACAGTTTCCAACTTTTTGGCGATCTATACTCCACTGATCTATGTTATGATCTAACGTTTGAATTTATTGAGTTTATTACGTTTGGATGAAGGTGTTGTTGACATAGTCTGTGCAACACAAACTCTGCTGTCCATGGCTATAACTGGCCCCTAGCCTCCCTGTAGGCCAATGGATATTGGGCGGGCTGCTATAAGCCAGATTTAATCTGGCTGTTGTTGACATGAATACAAGTAAATCGATTCATGGTTTTACTTTTCAGCTGCGATTCATAAACCGCTGTCCAAACGCCCCCTGCGGCTGGTGCAGAATGAGGAGATGAGGTTCACGTACACCGCTCCGGACACGACTCTGGCCATGCCCGGACAGACGGACCTCTTCATCGCCAGCACATGTAACCACTTCATGGTAAGACGATAATCATACGTTTTTTGGCCCTTGTATGAACTTACGTACAGAGTATGAAGAGAACTCACGCACACCGCGTCGGACACAACTCTGGCCATGTCATCATATGTACGACAATCTTGTGTCTTATACAGAAATGTTTTGGCCCTTTCATAAACTCTCTTGGTCATTGTGAAGCATGAAAAGAAGTCAGAAAATCGTACTAAGGCCACCTCACCCTATCTATTGCGCACCGATAGGCTTACTTTATATTTGCACCATTGAAAATTCTAATTCAATATAATACTTATATAAATGATGGTTCTTTCACAACAAAGTTTATCACTTATCATTTCTACGTGTATGTCCACTATGTTTCTACATGTACTATGTACATACAACTAGCTCCGGGTGGGTAATTGCAATATAAATTTTTATCAATTCAACCTTTCTATAATACAAGGTACTACACACACAATTACCCCCCCCCCTTCCGTTCTCAGGGACAGGAAGCGGAAGTGACGTTGGTGCTACTAAACAACCCAGCTTGGAATGTGCAGGACGGAGTGGTGTACTTCTACGTCACTGACAACCCTCAGAAGGTAATAACGGCATAAACACATTAGAATACTCTTAAAAATAAAGCAAGAAGTACTATCTTCTTGTGTTTCTCTGTCTGAAAGAATTTTAGTTATTTTAGTTAGATTGATTTAGACACCGATTACTTAGGTTTCACATGTCGTCTAGTGTAAAATAACAAGATGCTGCTTGATGCTATAGAGATCCAGATACAGTTGCGATGTATTGAGATGTTACCCACACTGAAAATCGATCCTGTAAAGTTATGGATATCATCATCATACGTTTTAAAGGACCTATCAACTTAAAGAAAGACAATGCAAATCAGAAAATAAGCTGTCATTTGTGTCAATTAAATGAGCCACTGAGCTAAACTTTTCTCTTGTACGTATTTCTGAAAGCAACTCCTTTACATAATCTTCTTTTGCAGGGTTTGAATGATTCCAACGAAGTTCTATGCACCAACAACGTAGAGGGGGAGGTAGTGACAGCACGGTGCATAGTCACTGACGTCAGCTGTTCTGAGCTCTACATCTACACACGGGCCGGTGACGTCTTCGGAATTGCGTACTCCGTGACTGTTGAGTTCCGTCAGCCCAACGACACCAGGAAGGTTGTCAAGGTAAAAAAACACTTATCCGTAGTTAGCATAAAAGCTTGTCAATGAATGCACTGAACTTCAAATGTGAAAAATACGCAAAACTAAAGATGTAACGCAAAACAAATACGACATGTAGTTTTAGAGCAAGATGCTAGGGGACCCAAACCTACACCACGTTTTTCCTGACACCAAAGACTAAATGTATTTGCATGTACCAGCAAAACCATCGCATGTGTAGGAAAAAAGATACAAAATCCGGACGCCCTACATTTCAAAGGAAAACAGCTAAGCATCACAGCTTCTTGATATGTTACTGCTGGCCAAAATATGCGGAAACATAGACATACCAAAAGCTAAGTTATACCAGATCTTGAACTGCATTTCCTGTGACTCCAAAAGTACCAACATTTAGAGTAATCTTTCGACGCACTTCATGCCAATCTTCTGACTTTCTACGAGGCCTCGTAGGTGATTTCTGGTACATATTACCCATATTACGGTTGTGCCCCCGATGTGTCTAGCATTCAACTGCCAACAGCGGAATTGTGGGAACGGCTACAAACAACTAGGCACACCGTTCTTACCGGGGTAACAATAACATTTCTGTTTTTCGCAACAGGAGAAGCCAAAGGTCAGCACCAAACATTTCCCCATCTACGTGAAGGACGAGTGTGTCCACCATCTTATCCAGTCCGTGAGCCTTCGCGCGCCCCTGGAACTGGTTTCGCTGACGACCGCACAGATGACCATCCCCTTCTGCCCGAACGCCGAGCAAGAAAACCTACTGTCGGTAAGTAAACAACCTGATTGTTTGTTTGTTTATATTTGTAGAGTAAAATATAGAAAAAGAACGCAAAGAGGAAATGTAATCTATTGCTCAAAATCACGACTAGTACGTCCGGGACACGAGGTATCAAAACCGAAATGTTCCACTGCGGTACCATAGAAATCCACCAGGGGGCACATATACCCAAAACATTACCATCTTTGCGAAAAGACTAAATTTCTGAAACATAAAAACTTGTCATTAGATCAGGTAAAAAGTTTATGTTTATTAAAAGGCGATACGTATGCAAGGACTGAAATAACTTGAGGAAGAAGAAATCTAATTACATAACACCCCTCCTTTACAGGTGGAAACTTCCGTGCTGAGCGTGTCAGGACTGAGCGCCTACACCCAGTACGCATGCCTGAAGACCCCCTGCGAAGTGGACAGTCCCAACGTGATCGCCAGTAGCCCCGAACAGCGCCCTCTGAACAGCCTGCGGCTCGAGTCTATGTGCGACAAGCACACGTCCCTAACGGTGCTGGTACACTGCTGGGGCGGCGAGCAGGAGGAGGCTGGGGTCGGAGACTATGTGGGAAAATTCAACTTCGCCGCTGGAGTGAACCTGAAGTCTCCCACCAGTGGCGTTGCCAAAAAACCTATGTACTAAATGTTAGGGTAATGCCTCGAGGGTTTCTCTTCAAAATAATGAAGTTTTACTATTGCTTTCATGTTAAAAACTATGTATGAGTGGGTTACGATGGTGCTTTCTTTTTACGAAGAATTTTCACGTAACAAAAATGACTCTTGTAAAAGAATCTTGATTTGTATTCTTGTAATTTGCTTTCATCTTCCAGTGGTGACGCTAATATAAGCCTTTTTGAGTTCATGTGTTTTGTACCTTTTCATTATAGTAAATGAATAGACAAACTAAGGGATATGTCGTTTTTATCGAGGAGAATGAGATGTGATAATATGCAAGGAGAAGTTTTGAAATTGTGTCTTTAGTCGCCAAGTTGGACTGAACATCATTCACGCTGCAATTACATACTGGAATCGCTAGGTGGCATTGATTCATGTTTGTGTACAATGATGTACATGTATTTACGTACCGATGTAATATGTATAACGTTACAGCTGATTTGTAACCGTATTTGAAGAATTAATCTCGCTTCAGAGAATGTTAACACGTCTAAAACCAAAGAGACGTTAAGAAATTTGTAAATATGAATAATAATGCAGGATTTATACTAACGGTTTAAAGGGATTTGAAGTGATCAATAAAGTCAACATCAGGAAGCTGAAAATAACTAAGCGATCGCATTTTGTTATCCACCAAATTTTCTTTTCTTTTTTTGAATATATAGATCGACGTTTTGACCAACTTAAAAAGTAAAAGATAAAAATAGATAAATAAATAAACTAGCATGAAGCAATTTTTCTTTATTCTTTATCTCTGTGACCCCTATTCCACCCTCACTTGAAATAAGTGTCAACATCTAGGAATCAGTTTATTTTATCTCTACTAAATATCTTATTATATTGAGACAGTTCATTAGCAATGCCCCCTTACACCAAATACCCCGAGGAAATAAATTGAAAAGCTGTTGCTCTTGCTCATGTCGATGTATCTAATGGATTTTCCCTCAACCTGATCACGCCATCTAGGCCACGTGCAAGTTTACCCGAGGCTTCAAAATGCATCCGGCCTTTACTAATACTATATTGTACAGTCAAAACATGGCGCAAAACTACCAAAGGCTTTCTTTCCATACGGGTTCAGTGTGGTTTAATCATATTTAGTAGCCACAAGAAGATATCGTTAGAAAAGGAATGTGGTATTTCTTTGGATGAAGGGTTTTCAAATAGGAAATCCGGCTTTTGTAGTGGTGGTTGACGTAAAAGGTTATTTGGGGTTACGTTAATTTTCGTACGCAGGTCACGCACACACCCGACTGCGTAGCCTTCACAGGAGACTCTAACATTAACCATAATACACATACAAATCATATTTTTATAGGAAATGCAAGCTTGCTGAGAGAAACCAGACGATATCGATCAAATCGCAGTTCGATTATTGCTGATTTAGTCATTATTGATTGACCCCTGCGCCGGTCACTGACCTAATTTCATACAGATAATCATGCTGCAGGGGACAAACCATCATTGTCCAAAGGGGGGGGGGGCAGATATCTACAAATATTTTTTTCTGCTTTCATTCATGGTACCATAAAATGATTGTTATCATTCTTCACACAGGTGCATTTACCCCACCTTCTGTTTATTTATTATATGGGAACGAAATGAAGTGTTTCCGACCTAAATATGTATTTTGCTGGTTTATCAATCATATATTCATACATTTACATGGCGTTTTGGAAAAAAACAACATTTCACGATAAGTTGAAGAATCTCGGCGACCCCCAAAACACAGATAGATTAGTGATTTTCCCAAGACATCTGCAATGTCCATCCTTTATCATAAGTCAGATGGTCTGTAAGAGCGACAATCAGGCATCACGTCCAGTGTATCAGTGACTGTTCTTTGACTGGAAATTTTTCTCGCAATGACACGGCACTTGACCTATATACTAACGTTACAAATCCATGCATAGGGAATGAAGGTTTCAGAAATAATTCTAAGACCGTAACCAAAATATGATGATTCTGGACAAAAATTAAAATTATACAAAAGCTACTCACCTTCCTAAAACTGCAGTCTATGTTGTGAATCCTATGAAATAGAGGAGATTACTGTGCTGTTTGCACGTATGGAAGGAGCCAGGGAAACCTGCAGCCATGGCGGGTACATCCTTGTGACCTTTCACGGCGAGTTCACGACCTTTGACACGTAGTCACGGCCAAGATGATGATCCCAATATTGTTGCTAAATATGAGCAGGTACGTCACCGGCTCGGACGTGGGTTTACAACGTATTTTAATTGACGTTGCCTTTTGTTTATTTCATTTACTACCAGAATGACCTTATGAAAATAACTGCTGTGCACATCGGTGTACATGTTATCTATGTAATGCCAGTTGGAAAATCAATGATTATTTATGGCATGTGTGCTGTATATTTGTGTGTGTGTGTGGTGGGGGGGGGGGGGGGGGGGTGCATAGGAGAATGGGCCTACAACATTTGTGCACAGTCCATTAAAAATAAACGTATCCACAGTGTTGAAGTAAGGGTTTATACGAGCATGTTGACTGGAAAGCAGTGCTGACAAGTTTGCTTCTATGGCGAAAATGACTGACATAATCCATTATTGGTTTTAACGATTGAATGTGACACGGTAACACTCAGCTGGCAACAACTGATATGTTTGGAAGGAAGAATACTTTCTATAATATTCACGCTTTGAAGCGGACCAATGTTTCAGCCTCGTACATCAATGTCAATAGAAGGGACAGAGATCATGTGAGGACATTTTGAGGAAAGGGCAACCTGCTTTGTGCAGCATTGCCACCTAGCTGTTAATTTATACACTGCAGAAATTGATGACATGTATACAAACCGTTATTTTGTTAACAGTCAACGCAGCTTTGAAATCCACACAGATAGTTGAAGCGGGAAAACGAGAATATGGACGAAATAATCACATGGCGCTAACTGTGTCAAGTGTATTTTAATAACTTATGTTGGCCAACAACGAAAAGCAATTACAGAGTCAGAATTTTTTTGCTGACAAAATTCATCTTAGTTTCTCGGCCGGCAACAGTTTTGCAAGCTTTGCTGTTCTTATCAGTCTGTTCCCATTGTACGGTAAATCCGGTACACGGTTCGGTTTCATGTCGCCCCGCAGACGATACCATTATGCTAATGTTGACAAACAAATTGGTGATGACAGTTCGTCCTAATTCTTTGGTCTGTTACGGACATATCGATAATTTATATATTCAGACGTAAATGATATTAAACGAATAAAGTAGGACGGAATGATCATACTTCATAACAGGGATACATTTGTAAGACAATTCTTTGGTCTGTTTCATTCATACATCTGTATTGTATAGTCTCTAGTAATGGAACGAAAAATGCTAACTTCGCATCATTTTTAGAAGCAAAGCAAAATTGTGAAAAGAACTAAAAGTAAAACAAATAAAATCAACGAAAGATATACAGCATAATTCTGTTTGCCTGGCAACTTTTCCTAAAGGTGTATGATTCTAGGTCTTAACTTATTGTCAACAAAACAGGTCTAGAACTGAATCATATTGCTTTGAAACGGCATAAATAAATTCTTTATAACATTAATATTAAAGACACAAGGGACTACTTTTCCCTTTCTTTTCCTCACTACACGTAAGAAGATTTCGTAAGCATCTTTTGACATAATCATGCCAGCTAAGCTTTTCATTGGATGTGGTTAGTGGACGTTGTCAAGGTAACGCGTCGCAAGGAATACTGGGAATGTTTCTTCTCCACACCAATCGCCTTCTTCCTTACAGTTTCCGTTAAGCGGGTTGAACCTCTGCCGTTTGCCCAATGCCCAACTCGTTGTAGAAAACCGGCGTCGGTAAAGAAGTCTGGTTACCTGTGAAATGATGACAGCATTTCATGTCAAAAGATATGAAAAACTACATCGATTTCAAAAATAAAAGATAGCTGTCAATTACATCTATCATCACAGAACGCAATTACACACTGACGCTACTGGCGACACTTTAATAATTTGTTAACTTTGGAAACATTAATCGTTATCGGTCTTCCTACTCTCAAACACAGGACGAAAAAGGCGTCATATTATAAGAAGGACACAATTTCAAACAATCTCTGCTTAGAGAGTAGGTCTTTCACGAATTTTCTTGATCATCATTAAAAGTCCATACAAAATAAATCTCTGCCATTCCGCTTCCGCTATTTCTAAGTGCAGTATGCTATATGCACCACATGTTTCAACACTTCTTCTGCGGTTAGAAAAACACAGACATCGGCTTGTGTCTGTCCGGTCGCGCCGATACACTGATGAACGCGGTCACATTGTTTATGGTTGGGTTTCATCCAGCACTCGACACCCCCCATCAATGGGAAACTAGGTCAAGAAAGACGTTTCCAAACAACGATTGGAATTTATCATTAATCTCTTTCAAACTTCAAATTCCTTTAGAGAATTGTTGGAAAGTTACTATACTTATTTATGACGGTTAAGACATGGTGATTTGGAACTATTGACCTCAGGTGACTAGGTACAACAGAGCGCACCTGCCCAAAGGTGATGTACCTGTGCCCTTACCTGTCCGTACAGGTGTTATGATACAGTTATACCGGTAATTTTGTGTCCCACAACCAGAGAGCTATACAATGGCCACCGGGATGGTGATATCGGTCTTACCGACTTGATACCCCGACCATTT
This sequence comes from Branchiostoma floridae, assembly GCF_000003815.2. Classification (NCBI taxonomy): domain Eukaryota; kingdom Metazoa; phylum Chordata; class Leptocardii; order Amphioxiformes; family Branchiostomatidae; genus Branchiostoma; species Branchiostoma floridae. The sequence continues at coordinate 8,294,571 of NC_049997.1, forward strand.
ACATCTGATATTGAGCACAACAAAGGCCAGTGGAGCCGAGACGATCTAGATGAATCTCTGTCAAGCTGAACAACAACAAACAGACTGACAAAGGCTGGGGAGGATGGAGTACGGGTGACTGCTACTGTCTTGCTTGTCTTTAGTAGAAAATATGGACAGATACGAAATTAGATCCGGATATGTGGGAATTCCTGGGACTATAGACATGATGACACAGCGTCTTTTTTGGTTGAGTCTTTCTTTAGGACCCATTACATTAATCGTACCATCGTTGTGCGATCGTAAACATTGGGATAACCATTCATGTATTGCCCAAAATTCAGTTGTTTCGTTACAGGAAAAGCTGTCAAAGATCCTTGTCGAGTGGTTGGTTTCGTCTCAACCTGCTTGAGTATTCTAAGACGTCAAAATCGTTCGACGTCCTACAAAAATCTAGACTCCTGCGAGGCAGACTGAGCCATCATGGAAGCAAAACGTTTGTTAAGACCGCAGATCAGAGATGGCTATTCAAGTGACCCAAAGTCACTGCTAATACTAACGTTTGGTGCACCCACAACATCGATTTAAGGATTTTGGTTTGGTTAGTTGTATATTCCTTACACTCAATGGCTCTATCTCTATTTGTTGCATCGTTAAGGTTTTTCCCCACAGATTCCTTTCTTGACTCTAACAAAGTTTTGTTGCGCGTGTATTTACTCACCTTGTCTATCCATATTCCTGAGTCCGAAGTGATCTAGGTACAACTGCTCGCCATGCCGGTTAGAACCACCCTGGAACGACACAAGTGATCATTTTGTGACCAAACGAAACAGAAGATGTTCAGTGCAAATACAAATGCATAACGTTAACCTTACGTATACCACTAAAAGTCTTTCGACATAATGGTGTGTCGGATCCGGAAGTGAGCGAGTGAGTGAGTGAATAAATGTTTCGGTTGATGAAATTATAAAGGGATGGCAGAAGGGATGAAAAGAGGGAGGCTTGTGTGGGCTGATGGAATGAATGAATGAGAAGGGTGGATGCATTCATAGATAAAAGGGATAATGACATCACATATAAAATCAAATCAAATAATGATGATATACCTATGTTTGACTAAAGTCATGTGCGAGATATGGTTACAAAAAGACAGTTTTAACCCCAAAACAAAACTAGTAGTGATTAGAATTTACAATCAATGTTGCTCACAAACGTTCAGATTTGTTGTGCGGAAACAAAGTTTTCGACACGGAGGTACGATTTAGGCCACCCATGGACATTACACACTAAGCGTGTGGTCTTTTGTGGAACTTTTTTTCTTAATAATCAACACCCAAATGTATGATTTTGATAGTATTAATCGATACTCATAAGTCACTAATATTCACGGTCTTCTGTATACTTCAAATTTGTCTTCACATATCAGAGATCATCGCAAATTTGAGATCTTCTAAACAAAAGAACTTTTCTGTCTCTTTCTGATCTCTTTGATATATTTTGATCACGCGGCCATCCACTGTTTCGTGAAGCGTTAACATCGTTCAATTCATTTCGGCTGAAACCGACCACCGGTTGGCAAACATCGCGACGTTTACATTTTTCCGCCCTGCACAGCCGGCATTCTCTGCGACCCGCCAAGAAAAGATACTGTTACCGGGTCTGTCTTGGCTTGACGGATCAACCACACGCGTCTTTAAGTTACTAATCTTCTCAAGAATGTGGGGATAGTAAGGTTTCAAAGAGACTTGGTCCTGGGAAGACCTCTGGATAGATTATCTGAACTAAGACGTCAATCAAATAGACGGAAATGTTGTTCAATTTCACATTATGAAAAGTGAACCATCGTATGTAGACCCTGGTCTTGTCAATTAAAGAAACTCAGTCATTGTGTTTCTGTTGTCACTGTCGACCTAAAATCATCATCCATGCTCTCTTCTTTGTAAACTTTCAACACCATGTCAAGAGTGAGACAGTACTTTCGAAGTTTTGTTGTTTCAGAGTTGTTTCGAAGAGTTAAGCTTGTGAAGAAAGTTCAAGAGTTTCAAATATACGTCGAGACAGAAAATGAGGGATAGAAGATAACAAAAGTGGCCAGAACATTGATAGAACACTTGCAGTGAATTCAAGATACATTGTACGAAATGGTACGAAAACAGCACGTACCTCTGTCCGGTTGTTGTGCTGAAGTAGGAAGTGTTCCATTCCGGGTACAGCTACCGCCTGGACCTGTAGTGAGATCAAATAAGCAGGGCTCAAACACATTGATAGATCTTTCAACATCTTCAATTAGAAACGCTACAGAATTCAACACACAGCTTTATGGGGCATCTTGACTCGAATACATCTCCGAATTGTAAACAAATCATACACTTGAGTTATAAAAAGTCGTATAGTTTATCATATTTCAGAACTTCAGTCCAAAGATGGTTTGTTTTGTAATCGGAAGACATACTTGACTTAACAAAAATGATAGATATTCAGATTTATGGTTTATTCTGAGAAAGGGAAATTAATTTGCTAGATTCATAGCTTAAACTGGTTGATACACAAACATATCGAAGAAATACAAACATAAAACTGAAGTTCTGTTGTAGTAACAAGGAAAGCCGCTAGGACGCCCTTGACCTCCGCCTTCCCCAACACCTACACTCATACAAAATATCATTGCAATGCATTCCTACAACATTAGCATAACGTAATCTCCAAGCAGATCCACGGTGGCGTAATATAGTATCCACGGTGGCGTAATATAGTATCTCCGGTGCCCGTTTGACTCCCTTTGGCCGGCTATACTCCTTGGCCAGCTTTGATACTATCTTATGGCACCGTAGGATCTGCTTGGAGATTAAACATTACGTAAGTCCTAGGGATGGAGAAATCATGAGTAAACTTGGGTATTGTTTCCACACACTTCAAGACACAATAGCTCAAGGACAACTCACCTGTAGAGGGGCGGGGTCCAGCGGCATGTTCACTGGTTCACCTGACGTCCCGTACACGACAGTCACGTTCTCATTGGGGACGTCAAACCCCGGAAACCTTACGGCGTGAGCCAACGGAACCACTGGGGACCTGTTCGTCTCCTGTAGTACGTACTGTAGGGTGCGGATGTAGTCCATGGCGGCGTGCAGGGTGTCCACTTTACTCGGCTTACGGTTGGGAGGGAGGGAGGGCACCATACGCCGCAGTTTGGCGAACCCCGTGTTCAAGTTGCGTACTCTCTGGCGTTCACGGGCGTTAGCTTCGCGTCTCTGTTAATTAGGTCACGAGAAAAACAAACAAACAAATTTGTAAACAAATAGTTATACAACACACAGTATTAAAGAGAAATCAATCGAACAGTGTTCATTGAAATGATGTGCTGATTTCTGTCTTCCTTATTTTCTATCGATGATTTTGAAGCGATAAGAAAATGAAGAAATGGGCATGTATGAACAATGATGAAATGCTTCAAATTGCATGGAATTTATCACAAGAAAAACAAGGGTAAGCATTTGTTCTGTGTTCATGTTTGAGAACAATAAATGATATCAAAAAAGCCTTATAGCGGACTATTTCTTATGTAAGAGTATTATTTTCAGGTGTACCTAAAGTGTAGTGTAGTGTAGTGATGACAAGAGAAGAAGATATGTATACCTTTGCTATAATGTCTTCCGGATCGTCATGACTTGACAGCGAACTACTGCCGCTAGACCGGCGGCGGCGTCGCACGATCGCCACAGGTACTGGTAGAGAGCCGCCCTCCTTCCGCAAGACATCGCTGAGCAGCTCGGGCTTGGGCGTCGGGTACGTGACGGCAGCGGGCGGGCCTCGGAAAACGTGACGCCCGACGAAGTCCTCACCGACGTACGGTGGAGGGTTGGGGTCGTCCGGGGATGGAGTCAAGCGAGAGTCGTCATCTTTTTCTAAGAAGCTCTCGAGGTCAACGCAAGCCGTGTTTGAAGGTGAAATGTCTTGTGTAAGATGTCCGGTTTTGTCGCCATCTTCTGGACCAAGATTCGGGATGGAAGGAACGGAGAGAAGAAACCCTTGTCCTCGGAGGTAGCCGATGTCGTCGTTTTCAGGCGGCGGGGTAGGCACGGGGACCGGCCGGGCGTGATTGCTGACGTACGGGCTCTGCAGGGAGTGAGCGGCCACGGCAGGTCGCACGGACGGGACGGTACTGCACCTGGCCCCGAGGGTCGTGAAGGAACTCACGGTGTTCCCGCCGAGGAAAAACGACTGCCAAGGCACGCCGGGGTAAAATGGACGATATTGCGAGCAGTTGTCATAGTCCACTACTCCTCTTCCACAGGTAACGAAGTTACCATGATGGTGTGTGCTCGCAGGCGGTGGCTGGACGAACCCCTCCCCGACAAACGCATGACTATGCCTCGCTGGTTCTTCCTGCGTCTTTTCCACGTTGCAGAACTCCGCTGGAAACGGTTTGGGCTGGAAGCAGACATTTTGAGCCAGCTTCTCGGGAACGCCTGACGCAGTTGACGCAAGTTCTAAATGAGATCCCGATGTGATGTCCACAACTTGTACCGGCTCTTCTGACACGCCACCTGCGCTACAAATTACGTCCATCTTCCAGCCGAGGAACTTCAGGTCAGGTTTTCTGCACACATGTTCGCTACTTCCAGAAATGCACCTCAACGACGATAGACTCAAGAATATTCCAGCCGTACGGCTGTTGCCAATCTTCGTTTCAAGTATGGCGCAAAAATCCAGAAGCGCTGCTGTCCTGCGCACCTGCGCCGAGAACTGCCGGCATCCAAACCATGACGTCATCATGTCGAACACCTGCACCGCTATATGATGTAATTACGTCATTAATCTAATTATGATACGCCTGTAGCTTTTCGCGTGGCGCTCTTTATCATAAACATTACCATATTGCCTGCTTGCTTGGATGAATCTTCTTCTTTTATCCCTATCCCGAGCGTATTTCCTATTTATTTGTGATGACCTTTAAGATATGGTTCTGTACCGCAACATACATATTTTTATGGTACTTTATATGATGTAAGTTTATTGAGGCTGACCAAAATGCAATCATGATGGTCATTAAGTTTACTGTATACATATATGGTTCTCCTGTCGATTCGACAGATGAGCAGGTAGACAGGCATGTACCTGTTTTGCCTGACCTGCACATGACTTTTTTTTAATGGTGAAGGAGGGGTGTGCAATTCCTTCTCCACCCTCTCGTCTACTGGAGCACTAAGTCTCACAGGGACAGAACTGTATGACACGTGTGAGACGGCTTACTGTACTGCTAAGTTTACTGTAGGACCTTTGAAGCACTATTGAATCTTAATCATTTCTTTTATGTAAGAAAAAGTACAGTGTTGTCTCTAGAGTTGTAGCTACTTTTTGTCATGAGAGGAGTCTGGTGGAGGCCATTGTTTACGTGTGTCGGAATGGACACGACCGGTACCGTGTTGTTTACACGGTGTTGCGTGGCAGGGTACACCCCGCTACTGTTTCCCTGGTCAGATAACAGAGATTTGGATCACTGACACAGTCCCACAAACCACACCGTACAATGGGCGGGCAGGGCGCGGCACGTGCCGCTGCTACATGACAGGAAAACAGACGACAAGAACGGGGCAGGGCCTCTATTTGTGAGAAAAACGGGCGACAACTACGAAGCAAGACGACATAACGTTCTTTATAAGAAAAACAGACGACAAGAACGGAGCAGGGCCTCTATTTGTGAGAAAAACAGACGACTAGCTATAGTACGAAGCAAGGCCTCTTTTAGAAAAACAAATGACTAGAACGAAGTTAGGCCTCTATCTATGAGAAAAACAGACGACACTTAAAGTACGAATGGGGGCATCTATTTGTGAGAATAACGGACGACATAACGCATTACTTGAGGAAAACATACGACCTTGGTCTCTGCGAGGAAAACAGATGACAAGAACGGAGAAGGGCCTCTATTTGTGAGAAAAACGTGCGACAAGTACGAAGAAAGACGACATAACGTATTACTTGAGGAAAACATACGTTCTTTATGAGAAAAACAGACGACAAGAACGGAGCAGGGCCTCTATTTGTGAGGAAAAAGGACGACAAGTACGAAGCAAGACGACATAACGTATTACTTGACGTTCTTTATGAGAAAAACAGACGACAAGAACGGAGCAGGGCCTCTATTTGTGAGAAAACGGGCGACAAGTACGAAGCAAGACGACATAACGTATTACTTGACGTTCTTTATGAGAAAAACAGACGACAAGAACGGAGCAGGGCCTCTATTTGTGAGGAAAAAGGACGACAAGTACGAAGCAAGACGACATAACTTATTACTTGATGAAAACATACGTTCTTTATGAGAAAAACAGACGACAAGAACGGAGCAGGGCCTCTATTTGTGAGGAAAAAGGACGACAAGTACGAAGCAAGACGACATAACGTATTACTTGACGTTCTTTATGAGAAAAACAGACGACAAGAACGGAGCAGGGCCTCTATTTGTGAGAAAACGGGCGACAAGTACGAAGCAAGACGACATAACGTATTACTTGACGTTCTTTATGAGAAAAACAGACGACAAGAACGGAGCAGGGCCTCTATTTGTGAGGAAAAAGGACGACAAGTACGAAGCAAGACGACATAACTTATTACTTGATGAAAACATACGTTCTTTATGAGAAAAACAGACGACAAGAACGGAGCAGGGCCTCTATTTGTGAGGAAAAAGGACGACAAGTACGAAGCAAGACGACATAACGTATTACTTGACGTTCTTTATGAGAAAAACAGACGACAAGAACGGAGCAGGGCCTCTATTTGTGAGAAAACGGGCGACAAGTACGAAGCAAGACGACATAACGTATTACTTGACGTTCTTTATGAGAAAAACAGACGACAAGAACGGAGCAGGGCCTCTATTTGTGAGGAAAAAGGACGACAAGTACGAAGCAAGACGACATAACGTATTACTTGACGTTCTTTATGAGAAAAACAGACGACAAGAACGGAGCAGGGCCTCTATTTGTGAGAAAACGGGCGACAAGTACACACAAGTCAAATATTGGTCTCTGTGACGGAAACAGACGACATAACGCATTACTTACTTACAAACAATGTTTCTATCAGTGATGAAAACAGATGATAAGCGTAAACTACAAAAATGGCGTCGTCGTTATATGCTACTGACTGAACTTGTCTTTCATAACTAACATAAGATTTGTTCAAGTAGGACTACACATGTAAAAGATAAGAAAAACACTAACTGATTCTGAAAAAAAAAGTTTTGATAAGAAGATTCGAAAAGAAGTAAAACTAATTGAAGAAAATCTTTTGCAAAATACACGTATTACATGACTCAAAGAGAAGACTTACTCCCTTTGAATTATAAATCGTTCTTGGACGTGCACAATGTATTTCTATTGAGTTAGTCCCAAGAATGCTTGCTGATACTTACTTAGTCTATCCAGTTCATACATGTACAGTTACACACTACATCTGATCCGTCCCAAACTAACATATTACACGGTGGCTGAACATGTGTAACTCCAGTCGACCCATTAGCCTTGTACCGGGAGAAACCATTGTGCAAGGGAGGAGGGGTACCTGAGGCAACCAGTCATGGCGCCAGAGAACGCGCTACAGGGCGCCACATGGAGAGGAACAGGAGAAGAAAAGTCAATGACTTGTGACAAGGAGGATTCTACTGCTTCTTATGTTGCTTAAGATGGGCCTTTATGTCACCATCTCAAATGACGAATGCAGTCCCTAATACCCCTGTCACATCATCAACGATCTTTCGGCGTATCGACGGAAGATCGGCCATATTTAGGATCGACAGAGGGTTGCACGTATTTTTCACCTGAAAACCGTCCCTGTCACATATAAGCCATACTTTGTACCTTGTACAATTGTTGTGCAATACAGTCAGTATCATACGTCCTCGTAATTTAGAGCTCGCAGACTCGTCGTCCGATCAATTTTCGCTACATGTGAGGGGGGTATAACAATTGCAACACGTCCGAGCCGGGGCCGACTCAGGATAACATCCCATACTCAAGGGACTCCTCTGCAAAGAATGTACTGAAAATATTCACATCAATCAGTTACCAAATTTGATATCATCAAAATCTGAAAGGCAAGTATTTCCAAATATGAATAAACGCGTGATAGAAACGGGAAGCTGGGACACTGTAAAGACTTTGCCTCCCAACGTCTGCTCTAACGTTACCTTAAAAAACCTTCTGTAGTATACACTTTTGTTCTACTCCGCTAGAGGCCGCTTCGTTTTGTCTGCACCAGGTGTTGCAGATGGCATGCATCATGGCAATTGATATTTTGTACCAACTACTTGTTAGATGTTTGGATAAAGTTACAATTGTTGCTGCGAAATGTATTGATTATCGTATTTCTGCACCTATACGGTATTTCGACGAGTTGCTAATGTTCGCAACAGCAGGACGCTTGTTTTCGTGAGTTTGTATGATGACGTCATTGTCAGACGACAGGGCCACATGTTTCAAGGCAAGAAAGTCGACATTTTCTGCGTCGTTAGCGTCAGCTTGTTAGGTATACGTCATATATGTCATCAGATTTAACGGTTTAGTATTGAAAGTCTATTTACAACTAAATATGTGAGGTACTTAAACTTGCATACACGTT
>NC_049997.1:8303274-8388415 GCF_000003815.2 Branchiostoma floridae
GAGAAGATTGCTAACGTGTGGATTTGCCATGGGCGTCTCTACTACACTGTTGTTATTCACAGTTCACCAATCGTATGTGCAAAACGTGTCCTACGCGAACTCCTGGCGACAAAACGACAGATTTCTAGCCAACCTGCCTACAAACAACACCTTTAGGTGAGACAATTCTTCTTGTATTGACAATGACATATATTGCATATCCATACCCAACGTTAATATGGATGCCTGCAGGCCGATTTGAGCTTCTCATGAATAAACAAAGGTTCAAACTAACAAAACAGGAGGTAAATGCATTCAGTTAGATAACTTGATATAAGTAGACGTGCAGAAAGAAATCTTAACCTGAATAGTCTCTTGAGAACATACAATGTGGCCTGCCTGTATGTAAAATCTATAATCAAAATGTTATAGTTATTCATGTGTTTGTCTTTCTTCAAACCGCTTTTTGTACTGAAATAACGCAGGATAAAGTTTGTTTGTTAATTTGTTAACACCATTTACATGTATCCACCCATAGTTTTGAGTTTGTTGTTTTTGTACACATCGTGAACGGAATGCACAATCCAAACATGGTAGTAGAAGGGGCATTGACCTTAAAGTATCTCGTGACGTCACGTAGTAGTTACCCTCAGAGGACACTAGGGTTAAAAATCGCGAACTGCCGTGAAAAGGCAATTTTCTGTTATTTTGTAATCTTCTTCGCATGCACTCTAATATCACTTTTCTTCTTAAGGAGAAAAGACGAGGAGACTTTTTCAACTACTTGTGTCCCACAGAAGAAATTCGTCTTTATAAGGACACACAAGACAGGCAGTACCACAACAATCAACATCTTCCAGCGTTACGCCATTTACAACAAACTGAAGGTACTGATGCCTGTGGGACCAGGAATACTCAGTTGGCCGTTCCCCCCAGAAGAAAATGAGTACGTCCACACGCCGGACGAAAAATACGACGCACTTGTGCATCATTTTGTGTACAACAAGACGTGGCTACAGAGCAAGTTTCCTCCGGAGACAAAGTATATATGTAAGTGATGATACACAACATGTTGCAGGTTTTCTGGGGTATAAGAATTCCTCAATATGCCATATTTGATAAGCAACTCAAATATGGCATCTCAAAAAGAGCATTACGTGAGGTGGCTGAGCTTGAAATGAGTTTCTCGTACGTTTTACTTGGAGAGGAAAAGAAAGACGCTGCTGTTCTTATCGCAATATAAGTATTTATGAATGCACGTGAATGCAGTAGAAGCCAGTGAATTGCAAGGTGGATAACTGCACACTTCTGTTAATCGCACGGAACCCCAAAGTCCCGCAGTGATGCGTTCCAGATGAATTACTTCGCTTTGTTGCACCATCCGGATAATTGCACAAAACGTGTTGGCAAATCAAGAGTGTAATTAAACGTATTTTCTTTAACATATTGATGACGCATCATATCATTCTTTTCCAGCTATAATAAGACAACCATTCAGTCATCTCAAGTCTCAGATTAATTACTTCCACCTCCCAAAGGCCCTTGGCATACAGCATACTAAGAATCCAGTGAAAAAGTTCCTGAAGGACCCCTGGCGGTACAGGAACGGGTCTGAGACATTCTTCCCTCACGTGAACATCACGTGGGACGGGACCAGGAACCCCATGACCTTTGATATGGGGTGGCCGGCCGAGAGGGCAGATGATGAAGTAAGTGATCATGAATAACTTGTAACAAAAATACAGAGATGCAATTTCGTAACTCACCGTCTAATTAGAAAACTTATCAGGAGAAAGAGGTAGTTAAGAACACCGAAAGACATACTAGTAGAACATGTGCCGAATTCGAAGTGCAACATGGTGTCAGAAGTGGGATGCGATCAAGGTCCTTCATTGGAGTTGTATGTTAACCTTACAAACAAATTCTAGGTCACAGCATCATACGAGTGCTTTTCCTACTTGTCTTGTAACGAGCTTTTCCGTGTGTTTTTTTTTGCGAACCAGGAGGAAGCTCGCAAGTACATCAGTCAGTTAGACGCTGACTTCACTCTCGTGATGATCCTAGAACATTTGGACGAATCTGTCGTTCTTCTGAGGCGTTTGATGTGCTGGGAACTCCGAGACGTTTTGTTTTACTCTAAGAGTAAAAACTCGCGCCCTTACTTGTACAAGACGTACATGGCATCAGCAACAGAATTGGAGAACCACCGTAGCTGGAGCGCCGTGGATTATTTGCTGTACAACACGTTCAACAACTCACTATGGCGAAAAATCAACGCCCAGGTAACCGAAATACAAGAATACGCCAAATAGAAATTACTCAAACAACTGAATGTAATCAATAATCTTTAGTAATTTTAGAAACGGTCAGACGTTTCAGATGCCATCCGTTATCTTCGTTAGTGTCACTGTCACTGTACTGACGAAAGATAACGGTTGCTTGAGCACTTATTAATTGCTATATTGTTACCTGGATGTCTAACCTTTATCGACGTAGGTTTAAATAATGTTTTTGGTACTTTTATAAGCTTGCAAAATTGTGGTCTATTGTTTTTGGATTATAAGTGGTTGGACATCGGACAAAATTTATCCAGTTTAGAAAACACACGAGTTAGAGATATTACAAACGAAATTTATGACAAAACAAAACTGTAATCTTGCTCTTTCCTATGGCCTGCCAACCTCTAGCAACTTACGAATAAGAGTCAATGTGCTTTTCCGATTTGTATATTCTGAAAACTTACTTTTTCACCATACAGGGTCCAGATTTTTATGACGAGTTGAAATATTTCAAATACATCAAGAATGACGTCAGTGAATTTTGCATGAGGACAATGAAAGGTCAAAGTGAAGGCAAACAAACAAAGGTCATAACCGCATCCAAATGGAATTCTGAATTTGAAGTGGACAAGGATTACTGCTGGAAAATAACAAGAGCAAAGGTATGTACTAAATAGATATTTGTAACTTTATTTGCATTTGCATGGAATTAATCAAAGGCTGTTTATAATATTATTGGAAAATGAATCAAAACAACTGCGGTTCGAAACAAAACCGCTAGATCTTTGATCTTGTTTTTTTTTTAAACTGATACGGAAAACAAAAGTTGCAAACTTGAAGAAGCACTTTCTTACAAGAAACAGGTTTATTTAAGGATGTATTTACTTACCGCTTGGTTCTTATGTTTTGATTTACAGGCATATGACCTTGACTTGGAGATAAGAGGACGAGGGTATACCAAAGAAGAGATGAGATTTAGCGTTATGACTCTAACATTTAACTACAGGCTTTTACACTTGGGACTGCCAACATTTAAAAATATAGGGGAGGCCAGTGCCGCTGGTATTAAGGGTTCATTATTTAGAAAACGAGAACGCCATAATACAGCGCTTGGTTAACACATATTAAGTCATACCACGGTTCTTATCATGGCGTGCGGATAGTTTAGAATTTTCAAGATGTATTTTGATGTGCATCACATCTTTGCTCAATAAAATAACTTAATTTTGTCTTTATATGAATGCATGGACGGCGTTTTAGGCCCCAACATCTCCAACCATGACCCGCTAGGACCTAATGAGAAGGCCGTGGCCTGGCTGCAGTACTGGCACGGAACGATAGGATGATGATGTGGCTCATAGCTATACGAGTATCGCATATTGTGATGATTGCTTTCGTGTTGTTGCAACATATTTTGCCATGCATGTACAGCTGTCGATCAGTGAAATTGGTTCTATAATAAAGTGCCTCAACAAATGATAGAAAAAAATTCCACTCATTAGGATGTGCTTATTTCATTATTCTTTTCTTCACTAATTTTGTACTTATGATTTTCTGTTATCACATATCTTTTATCAATATATGCAGTCGATTATTCTGGTATTCTGTGAATATTAGACACCTAGGACTAAAGAACTGCCCAAGGCTATGGAGGATAGGGAAGGATGGAGGAAGAGAGTCATGGCCATCCGTGCAACCAGCACGCCTGGATAGGATAGGATAGGACATTAATTGTAAGGCTAGATCGGCTGCCTACTTGTTACAAAGATTCATACAAGATAGATGAAAGAAATAAACGAAAGAAGCTCACGTAATGTGGCTCAGACAAACATTATGGAGATATCCCCACTACGTTTGTTGCTTTGAGATCGTTTTGTTCGAATTCTGTTTCAATAGGAACTTGAGGACCGAAATATATATTTAGCTACGTTGTTTTCGCATTTCTTTAAGTGACGCTTGTACATACATTGTAAATGTCATAAAACTGCTATTGTATAATAGATAACCCAATTCATTCTACGTGGTTCACCCCGTGATATAAAGAGGCTATGTATTTGGCATCAACGGCTTATGTCAATATATTCTATGCAAGCTTCGGCGAGAGTCCGCTTTCTATTGAAGTCAATCTTTCCCATAAAAGGGATAACGTTTACCGATGACTAGTCAGAATCGAGATTGATACATGTGGTTCTATGTACATCATTAGAAGAGAAGCAAATTAATACTTTGATACACACCGCTTACACTGTAAACAACGGGATTTAAACGCCTGAATGGATCATAATCGTTTCAATGTATCAATTCGTCCGTCTATTTCAGGATACGCCTAGGAATAATTGGCATTTGGGATCAAGAAAAGGTGGTCTTTACTTGAGGGACTCTAGAATGCAGAAAGAAGCTCAAATATTTTCCGAGCGCTAACCTAACACACAAAAAAGAGGAAAGTCAAATATAGTTTCTTGCCCTTTTGCAAATCGCTATTCAATAGGACGGAGAGTAGCAAATATTTGAAGTGATTTTGGGTGGCAAACGCGTCAACGTAAAGAACAAAACAAACAGGTACTTCAACACGACCGTTAGGTAACGACTGTATCAGGATTTCCAGCGTTTGATAGAAGATGTAAAATAATGGAAAATTTACAAAAATTATGCGAAATTGATAAAGGAATGATTATAAACTTTTGATACCTTTTAATCTTCAGTGGGTTGCCCTCTAGATCTCCCCAATGTTGTACAATTTTGTTTGCCCAAAATTCATCAGACTACCAGTAATACTTTTCTCGATTAAATAGTTTGAAATATTAATGGTAACGACAGGAATCACAACATCAACTATTGTCTTATTTGACTAATGAAAATGTACCTTATTACTTCTTTATCTCTTTTCTTTTTATCACCTTTAATTTGCTTTCAGACAGACAAGGACAATGTGGCACTGCACACAAGTTTAGTAACTTACTAGCTGTACCACAAAGTACAGAGGGAAGGTAAAGGTAGTATTTTACCTCCCCGACCGAAGTCAGGTAGTACAGGTACCCATTTTTATTCCTCCGTGAAGTGAGGAAGGTCTTGTTAAGTGCCATTTCCCAAGGGCACAACGTCGGGGCACCGTCAGTATCGAATTAGCGACCTCTAGATTCCGAGTCCAACACTCTACCAGTTACCGCACACACGGCGCTTTCTTCGTGAAAACATTCTCTTCTTTCTTGTTTTCGTCCCGACTTAAGATTTTCCGCGTATCTAGCCAGAGTTGAGCTGTACGCAGGTAGTGTACGCAGACGCATTATAGTTGTTCAAGACGGCGACGCGCTACGCTCTCACTGCGACCTAAATAGGATATGTGTAGCCTTCGCTTTCTGACTGGGTAAATCATACAAAACGTCAACGTGTGACTGAGAAGACAACAAAACACACAAAGAGTAAAAACATTCTTTTCTTTTCTATACAATTCGTTGAGCGATCTGTCAAATTTTGGGTCGTAGATAGAGAGCTAGAGCGCGGCGTGCATGTGAGCGCCGTCCTAGTGGAAGATTGCGTCATGTAATATTGACACATTGCCGCGTCATTGGCAGCCGCCAGGTCATTTTACAAAATAACAAAACAGTAATGTAAGTTTGCTTTTTTTTGAGGAGCAAGGCAGGCTTGTGACATGGTTAGTCCACATTCCCTTTGTGTTAATGGTGGGGAAATTTCTCACTTCAATAGTTCTGTTTGTCTGCTGTCTCTAATGCTTGGTGAAGGGAAAACTATGCAACCCGTTGCTTAGCAACTGTCATCGGGTTGCCTTTATCTGTGTGTTCATCACAGTGACTATTGACTGACTGAATCGACCCTAATAAAATGTTGACTGTGGTACTACGTCACGTAAGAAGGAATCCCTATATATACAATAATGACGATGTTTTGTGCCTAGATACAAAGACGTGAACCGTATATAGAGAAGGTGTGGCATATTATCATTTTTTATTCTTAATGTCAACTATTACAAACATATTGAATTGTTGTTAATTTTTCAAAACAGATTTTACTCGTGTTTAATTTGTCTCAAAATGTTGATAAAATAGATATAATATTTTGAGTCATAACAGCGACATATCCAAACGGTCGTCATGGCCGAGAAAGGTAAAACTGTTTTGACGATTTAAAAACAGAAGCCTGTATCGTCGTTGCTTTCAAATTTGATTTGTGTTGGCTATAATAAGAATATCATGCAAACGTACAAACAGGATTTTTAAAAAGACAACAAAACACACAAAGCCGAAAGAGAACAATTTTTTATCGATGAAATTCGTTAAGCGCCGGCTAACCACTCGGTCGCAACGACGCCGCAAACGTGCCGCAACTTCCGCCTTACTTGCATGTAATGTGAAATGAATGCACTAAATTACCATAGATCAACTAATGTTTCAAAATACTGTCATTAAGTCGTGTACTTTGTTAGAACGGATTTGGCATCTATTTAGACTATGTGCGAACGGGTTTGAAAATCTATTCAAACTATTCGTAAATTGTTTTTGGAACTATTTTGCCACGTATTTAAAACGTAGTCAAACTTTCTTTAGAAAGGATCTGGGTGTCTATCCAGACTTAAGAAGGGATTTAAAGATTCATTCAGACATTCTGTTATTCGTCTGCGCCATTGTTACATGCAGACATACCGGGCGTTTCACGCTCAACCGAACGGGTTCAATGACCGTTAGGTCATATACACAACAGCCTTGAGGTCAAGGGTTTCTACGGCTGAATTCTGACAACTTTTTTTTTCTTCAAAAATTGAACTTTTTTGTGTAAAATAGACGTCACAGTGCCCATGTTGAATATCATTCAAATTGTGCATAGCTGAATGAATTAAACAAACAGCAACACCTCAAGCACGTTAAAAGATAAACATCCACAACGAAAAGATCAGTGGCCGATCCCAGTGTGAGTGGATCAAACCTTACAGTTCCAGTATTGCACAGCTTGTAAGTATGGTACAAAATGGGTGCATTACGATTATTCTCCTAAACAAAAATAAACAAAAAACAAACAAGTCGATGTTGGGGTTGATGTGAAAAATCCACATTAGTCGCACGGTTGATTCACGACAGCAAATCGGTGTGGCACAAGTGTTGGTATAGTTATGAATATTTCGCGCAAAATTCAACTGTTTCCTAACGTAAAAAGTTGGCATAGATTCTGCGAAGATTGTACAATGAACGTAGCCGCGCCTCAAGATTTAACTACAAAGGAAACTAACAATGTAAAGAAAAAGTCGGAAAAAGCTACTTTTTGTTTTGTTCAAATATTCCGTAGTATACCTTTAATCTTGGCAGGAACATTTTTTTTTTCATTTTATCCCTCCTTATCTTTCTCTCATTATTTCTCCCTTCTAGTTTTAAAGACACAAATAGAGGCAAATCAAAAACACATTTACAAACAATTACCTAAGCCCTGTTCTTTCGGTCGCTACCACACCTGTAGCATGGCACGTAGCTGTGACGTCATACTATCACGTGGACATCACGTGGTGTGACACATAAGCGCATGGTCAGCTACGAAAAGTATGACATCATCTTTAGCCCACTGGATGCTTTTTATGCAAATGAGTAAACTTCTGAGTCATTAAATCCAATGTACTTCAGAGTGGATTTGAATTAGAATTTAATTTACTTAAAGCTAATAATAACTTACTTAATGAGTTCTTAATACCCTGTAAGGACTCGGAAGCTCTGTATATGATGTAAAATACATGATTTCTTCTATCGAATATGTACCTAGTATTAAATATGCATTACGTTATATACCTGAGAAACATTAGTAGGTCAATAGTTGATGAAATGTTAAGACTATTTGTTTTATAATGAACTTTGAGTTTATGCTTTGTATGAGACAAACGGGGGTAACACGACAAACTAACAAATCTTGAAAAGCATATTATTTTCTATGATCGCATAAGAAACTTCACAACGATAAAAATATGTCAGTTTAATGAGCTGTTACTATGCAAGGATGCTTCAAAGGGAACCAAAGCAAGGTAGCAACCCAAGCGACACCTACGTCACAACTGAGTAAATACAGGTTTTGACGGGACCGTGTATACGTAACACACCCTTTCCATTGAGTAGCAATCACTGAGCGAATTTGCAGTGACTAAACGTGGATTTCAGAATTGAAATGTTATGCTAGATGTTAGGAGAATTTAAGATAACAAACCACACAAAACGGAGACAGATTCGTTGTCAGTCAATGGAATTTTCTGAAGGACATGTCAAATCTTTTATCCCTCATTGTTCTCAGCGCAAGTAGAAAAAGTTATAACGTTATCTATTTAGGTATTGTATGTTTGGTTTAATCTCCAAGCAGATGTTGTGCTGGTGACATAAGATCGTATCATTAGCTGGGGAAGGGGTTTAGCCGACAGAGGAGTTTAATTATGCCACAGTAAGATCTGCTTGGAGATTAGGTTTCGTTGTCCAATAAATCACAGTTTTTCATCCTTATACACCCTTTTCACTAGGACGGCGCTCTCGCCTTTCGACGCGCTCTCTGCGACCTAAAATTTGACATATCGCTCAACGAATTCTATAGAAAGAAACGAATCTTTTACACTTTGTGTGTTTTGTCGTCTTCTCGGTCACACTTTTACATTTTGTATGATATACCCAGTATGAAAATCCAAGGTTACACATATCCTATTTAGGTCGCAGTGAGAGCGCATCGCGATCGTCGTCTAGTGGAAAGGGGGGCGTACGAGGACTCAAGGATTGTCAAGCTTGATACCAGGTGACCGAGAGGGCATGACTTGAAGATGACAGCCGTAGGCGTGGCCGACGACCGACAGGTAACACAACACCTTAGGGTAGTACCAGGCACAGGAGCTTTGACCCATTCAATGCAAATAGGCCACGCCCGGCTTTTTTCTTTAAGAGCCTGAGTCCTCTCCACGCACTCCTTCATTCCGTTACGCTGCTTCCACGAGAGGACCTTCTTCAAGAAACCGTCTGAGACGTCAAAAAAAGGTAAGGGAAATTTGCCGACTTGTTCGCAATCGTCCTGTAATAGTAGTAACATTTGTTTGAAGATGTTTCTTTTTTCCCGTTATAATAAAAATCACTGCATGAGAGATTTTAAGTTTTACCCCTTTTCACGGAAGACTTACTATGGAGCCAGAACGCTAGCTTTGTGTCCTTACTTCGAAGTTGAGTTTTATGCATAGCCGTCTGACTACAGACATTCATGTTGCGTTTAGTTTATGGTGGGGAGTATAATAAATTTCGTCGTAATTTCTTTCGTTGATAAAAATCTGGTGAATTTTGCGTATCAGTGACGCATATCATAATCCCTCTGTAAACGTAGGCCCGTAAACGTGTAGATCCCAAATCATGTGAATGTTTGCTTCGATTCGTACATGTATCGGCTGATTTTGGGGGAAAATGGAGTTGTTCCAATGGTTTCAAAGTTGTCCACGTAATGTGCGTGAGTGACTTGCAAGTTTTTATCCTAGCCGCCTTTAGTCCCCGTCTATCCTTGTGTATTTGTACTTGTGCGCAATGGTGCGGTGGGTGGGTCTAGTTTGCCTTTGTTCGTTTTTTTTTCGTCGGGACAACTACATCTAAAGAACAGCACATAAAGGGGCTTTCTGTGTGTATTGAATACTATAGACTGCACTTGAGAGTTAGTTTAGGAATTTTCGCTTAGTTTAGTAAAAGCTTAAGTGAGTGGTACGTTTCACCCCTTTTCTAAGTGTCAACTCTGCGTTGTTCGCCTATTTTTTAATGGATAGGCGATGTCGGCGGTGTCAATTGTAGTAAGATATACCGCTTTTCTCTTAGCTGTGTCATCCGACAAGGATATACTAGGTCAGACTACGGCGTGTATAAAGGTGTGAATTAGAGCGAGTCTCGAGAATGCCTTACATAGGGCCCTCTTGTTTACTTAAAGGCTATTACAAGAGCGTCTTTCTTCAAGATTTAATGATTTAACTCACTTGGAATGGCTGCAATTGATCATGAATCCCTTCAAGTAGATGTATGATATAGTTTTTCGATGGTTAATGGTTTATGGTTGGTTCTATGAGTATGGAACCGACCGTCGTCTAGTTTCGGTAGCGGGCGTGGTCCGATGGTTGGTGACCGACAGATCATCTTGCGGCCATTGTTAGTTACTCACCCGCCTGGCATGTTACCCACAGAGGGAGGGGTGGAGTCCGTGGGGTGATTTAACCGATGACCTACAGGTTATTCTGGTCTTTCACAAAAGAGCTAGAGAGTTTGCCCATACTATACAACGTTAAACATCTTGAAAAAGAACTGAAGACATTTCGTTTCCGCAGTGAACCTATACGTAGAAAGTTTGCTCTTGCTACGATTTGGGCCTATCTTACTAGACGGTGACCGTACAGAGACGAGCATTGAATTAGTGTGATGCTTGTTCATAATTGGAATGGGGTACAAAATGTAAAGATATAATTCAAAAGACAAAAAAAAAACTCATAAAACTTTTTAAGAAATCGTTGTTTATCTTTGAAAGGATGTGTTCGATCATATGTCGCTTAGCCAAAGGACTTTTAAGCCATGAAAGGTTTGTCGTGTAAGGCATTGCTCCTGACGTGGTAGTAATTGGAAGAACTTTACGTTTTAGTAACCCTCTTCTGTGCCCTTGCGCTTTGACAAGTGCCCTAGCGAGCGAAGTTTGTTTTCCGAATAACTTGTTTTTCTTTGCTATGGGTAGTTGGAGAATGACTTATTGCAAGCTATGAAGGTATTCATGTTTCACGCATTGCTTTTGAAGTGATGGCAGTATGGAGAATATGGCGTTTTAGACACCCTCTCTAGATCCCTTGTGCTTGACTTGTGTTCTAGCGAGTGAAGTTTTTGTTTATTTCTGGACAGCTTGTTTTTTTCTTGCTATGTGTAGTTGGAGAATGTCTAGGTATGAATGTATTCAATATTTACGCATTGCTTCTGAAGTGATAACAGAATGAAGAGTACATTTTTTTGTATGTAGTTTTAGACACCTTCTATTTAAAATGCCCTTGTGGCTTGACTGGTGCCCTAGCGAGCGAATTTTTTTGTTTGTTTATGAACAGCCTGTTTTTTCTTGCTATGGATAGTTGGAGAAGTTGTCTAGGTATAAAGGTTATTCAATTTTCACGCATTGATTTTGAAGTTACAACAGCATGGAGAGTACGGCGTTTAGACACCCTTTAAAACGACTGTGTGACTTGACTTGTGCCCTAGCGAGCGAAGGCAAGGGGTGTGGTCCAACCTATCAGGCGTGTCACGTTGTCATGGCGACCAGGGGAGTGGAACAGGCAGGTGTTCTCAGGTGTTCGCTCCTTGTTGTGCCAGGCGCTACTTGTCGGGCGGCCATGCGCGGTTCATTCAGCGCTGAGGAATTTTCTAGTCGGGTGTGACGATAGCGGTGAATGTGGCTAGCTTATATATCATTATCGTTGGTGTTATTAGAG
Organism: Branchiostoma floridae; assembly: GCF_000003815.2. Classification (NCBI taxonomy): domain Eukaryota; kingdom Metazoa; phylum Chordata; class Leptocardii; order Amphioxiformes; family Branchiostomatidae; genus Branchiostoma; species Branchiostoma floridae. Next base: position 8,314,984 of record NC_049997.1, read on the forward strand.
TGATTTTGACGGCCCGGGTCAATATTTAGAGACTAATATTTAGGCACTATATGGATTATTCCATGAAAAATGTACTAATGTACTAATGTACTTATCTGAATATAAACCGCTTAAATGATCGTAATCACACGCAGTCCCAAAGTTTACTTTTGGTGTTAAAAACGTCTGCAAAAGCCTAATCCCGTTTAGCACCCGATCATATATTACGTTCTATATTCATTGTAGGATTAATCGCATCTGAGTGCATATTGGGATAGTCGAGCTACAAAATTCAACCGTCTTGTTAAAAATCCATCCATCCATCCATCCGGTCGTGCTAACTTGCACATGCATTAGATCCTTCGGTTTGTCACAGCCTACGACAAAAGAGACCACACCGCTACGTTAACGATGACTTGCGTGACTTGTTTCAAACAGTTTTCAGCTATTTTTAAACTCCCAGTGCCAGGCACGGTTGTGGTGGTCTTTGTCGATGTGACGAAGGCATTTGAGTTTCTGGTTGACAGGCAGCTAGGCAGGTACCGACAGTACCCCTGAAAGTGCAGACGTGGCTTGCGTGACTTAGCTTGTTTCATACAGTTTTTCATTTTTGTAAAACTCACAGTGCCAGGCACGGTTGTGGTGGTCTTTGTAGATATGACGCAAGGGATTTGAGTTTCTGGTTGACAGGTGAGCAGGTACCGATAGTACCCATGTAGGTGCAGACACACCCGGACCGCAAACACGCCTTCTCACACCAACCCAACCGTACCGCCAGTGTAAAGACAGTCAGACTCTGTACATATGTGCCGGCCGTCTTAGCTTGTCTTATTGTTTAATCATCCACTCCTTTAAGACTTGTTTGCGATTAATCAGGTATTAGTTAGATAAGAAAACATACTTCTTTGTTTGGTATTAAAGACCCGATCACACAATTGTAAGTTCTGCGATCATCGCAAGATCGCAAACTGAAGGCATTCTTGGGATAGTTAGCTTTGAATGTGTCGTGATGCGAAACTCTAAGGCTTTCCACCTTGTTGGTGGTTGGTTCTGTCACGTACAACATACTTGAAAAATTTGCGACACAAAATCGTCTGACGGTCTACGACGAATATTAGCACACCGAAAGTTTTGACGTATATCTCCCAAAGTATTCGTTAATTAGAACAAAATATCTTTAAATTTTGTACATTTACATCACAGTACTAAGTGTTAGAATAAGTGATGATTTGAACAAATATTGGCTTAATAAATAGAAAAGTGTAACTGTCGATCGTAGCTTGATGTTAAGTACTTGTGTCATCATTGTTCTTTCAGCTGTTTGTTTTCTAAAGCACAAGATGTTTTTCTGATCTATCGAGGGTGTGATGTGGGATTTACTGTACACCGATTCATTCTTTTTGATATTTGATATTTGGTAACATTCAAGACTACAGATTGTACTAGTTGTTTAGATTTATAGGTAATTGTAGTAGGTTTCCGTTACCGTTCTCTCATTTACTGTCGCCCGGACTGAGGTAACACCAAAAATAAAATGGCGAAAAATCCAAATAAATTAAATAAATAAATAAACACGTAAAAGAGACAATGTTTTGTTGGGTGGTTTGTTGTGAATATGGACCACGAAAACTAGTCTTCGAAATGGATTCCGTCTTTGAATTCAAAGAACAAAAATATCACTCTAGAGCACTTAAATACAGATCTGAATGTTTGGATGGATATTTTTCACATTTATGGAAAGTTTGAATTGGAACATCACAGCAACGGATAATATAAATCGTAGGATATTTACCACGTTCCCATGGATTTCGTCTTCTTAATATTGCTTGGAAAAAGTTAAATCACATTTTTAGCGTACCTGATTTTCAAGATATATGCACTATCCCTCAACCTGTTTAGTCAGGCGTCCAGTCTGTAAACATGTTTACACAATCGTCCTCATTCTAACAAGAGCTTGCCAAAGAGGGACAAAGGTATCGAACACTGTCCGCCTGTCCGTGTCAGGATCTGGGCAAAAACAAAGGTCAATGACCGACGAAGTTCCCAGTGTAAGATCAGCAAAGTTAACTAGAGCGCGTCCATTACAAAACCGACCCAGTCGTTCTAGCCGAATGGCTACAGAGTTGTGTATTTGGAAATGGGAAGAGGGGTCATTGGCCTTAATCAGCGAACAACGGATCTTTTTTTCGTTATGCTCGGCTGCACTCTTTTTGGATTTTGGATGAAAATGGACAGCATTGCAATGTGTCTGTTTATGCCTTGTGGGGACCACAATTCTAGGACCATTTGATGTGGTTTTTTTTACTCGTTTTATCCGGGGACTTGTCAAACTAGCTTGTATCAGTCACAGCACATCTTTGATACAATTTTATCTTTGATAAAAACATGGTGATTTCGTGCGTCGATCGGCCGCATAGTAGTATTTTCAAGAACAGTAGAATAACAGACCGACACCCCATTTTGCATAACATCTGTGATGGCTAGGGCTATTGTATTAAGAATTAAGAAATACTCTAACTATTTCACAGAAACGTAAGATCCATGATTGCGTGTATGTAAATTTGTAGTCTTTTTAATAAAAAATGACAAGAAAACCTTAACAGTTTTTTTGTCGCTCTTTTACAGGAGATGGTCCGGTCCGCCACACTGCTAGTGGCGTTCGCGCTGCTGGTGTCCACTGCACATGCGCAGTTTGATTTCGGTAACATCGACCTCGATGGGACCGGTGATCCCTTCATCATCCTCACTCGGCCTCCTACCCAAGCGCCTGTAGCAAACCCCGTCGTTGTCCAACTTCTCGGGCAGGTTTCCGACTTAATTAGGCAATCGGGCGACCCAGATGGAGCCTTCTTCGCACAGTACTTGGTCGGGGAGCTGGCCACGGCAGGCATCACCGTAGACGGCCTCACTCAGGGTATAATCACCTCCTGGTCGGCCGCGCTAGCCGCGGAGGAAAGCAACTACGAAAGTCTTGCCTTGCAGTTTGAGTCAGTCGGTACGCAGCTCGGGTTCGATGCGACGCAAGTGGCCGCGAAAGCATTGACCGATTATAACGAGTGGCTGAATGTCACGGCCATCTTGCGTGCGCTGTCTGCTCGACTCCAGGGCATCTCTCCCGACAACGTCGGCGGGGTGGCGTGGCAGATCTCCACCGCACTCTCCTCCTACGGTTATCCCAGCGACAACGCCTCTATTGAAGGCATCTACAACTGGACCGTCGCACTCGTTGCCGCAGGGAACAACACGGACGGTGTCGCCATGGACTTCTACGGCGTCGCCGCAGCCGTTGGCGTGTCTCCGGGAAGCCTGGCACAGGATCTTCAGCAACTACTGACAGCGGCTTTGGACGAAGGCGAGTTGGTGTACTTCTACCTGATGGAAGTGAAGCAAGTCATGAGCAACTTCAACACCTCCTACATCCGGCAGTTTAGCATCTTGATCGCCCAGGAACTCAACACCCTCGGTTTTCCGCTAACCCCTGAGAACAGCGAGACGATCTACATGTGGACATTGGGCCTGTACAATAACAACGACGGCGACATCGGCGTATACATCAATCAGTTCTACGAGGTGGCCGCCAGTGTAAACAAGTCGGCATCGGAGCTCGCCAAAATCGTCTGGGAAGACCTGACCTCCCAGCTGCAGGGAGGCGCAGCAGTCACCGCGCACCTGATCGAGGTGAGAAACCTGCTGAGACTGGTGGAGTTCAGCTACATCAGAGGTCTGAGCGAGTTCATCGCGTACCAGCTGGTACCTCTCGGCTACCCCGTGCAAAACGACACCTTTGAAGTCATGTACACCTGGACCGTTGGCATGTTCGGCAACGACGACATCACTCCTTTAATCCAGCAGTTCTACGACGTGGCAAGCCTGGTGAACGTATCGGCGGCAGATCTAGCTCTGGGACTGAAAGACGCGCTGACTGCACAGCTGACGGGTGGAATGAGCGTTGTCACAGACCTGATCGAGGTCAAGAGGCTACTGAAGACAAGCGACTTCAAGTACATCGAGGACTTGAGTCTCCTCATCGCAAACGCCCTTGTTCCTTACGGTCTCGAGTTAAACAACCAATCTATCGCCGCGATGTACAACTGGACCGCCGGTCTCTACCTGGACGACGACATCCAACTTTACGTTGAGCAGTTCTACACAGTGGCCTCCATGCTGAATACGTCTGCTCCTGACTTGGCCGCGGGTCTGCGTCAACTCCTGACTGACCATTTTGCTGAAGTCGAACAAGTGGTGATGGATCTGATAGAAGTCAAGCGCCTGCTCAACACCGTTGAGTTCAAGTATGTCTTCGGTTTGAGCCAGCTGATCACAGGAGCCCTAGGCCAGTACGGCCTCGAGTACAACAACGAGACCGAAGCTTTTGTGTACCAGTGGACCGCAGATCTCTACAATGCCCAAGATGACTTCGGCCCGCAAGTCGAACAGTTCTACCAAGTAGCATACATGCTCAACGTGTCGGTCAGCTATCTGTCCAACGGTCTGAAGCAGCTCCTGACCAACCATTTCGCAGAAGTCAATCAAGTCGTGACCGATCTACTGGAAGTCAAGAGGCTGCTCGGCACAGTGGAGTTCCAGTATGTCTACGACCTGAGCCTCCTCATCACAGCAAACCTCATGCCCTACGGACTTGAATACAACAACGAATCCATCGCAATGGTGTACGGTTGGACCGCAGGTCTATACTTTGCACAAAACGACATCGGCCCACAAGTCGAGCAGTTTTACCAACTAGCCTACATGCTGAACACGTCGGTGGTAGACCTCGCGGCCGGCCTGAAACAGATCTTGACCGAGCATTTCGACAAAGTCAACGCCGTTGTAGACAACCTCCTACAAGTCCAAACCTTGCTGTTGACACTGGATGAAGCTTTTCTTCCCGGCTTAGGCCAGTATGTAACCGGTCAGCTCGCCACTCTTGGTTTCCCCTACAATGACGAAACAGTTGCACAGTTGACCCAGTGGCTGAACGACATTCGCAACGGTCTTGACTTTGGAGCCTACGTTCGCCAGTTCTACGAGGTCGCTGCTGTTGTGGGCGTGCCAGAGGTGGAGCTCTCCGGAAATCTCCTCGCTGGTCTGCGGGAACAGATCGCTCTGGGCGAGGCAGTCTACTACGACATCTTTGAAGCGAACCAGGTCCTCCCGCAACTAAGTGACATGGACGTGGCCAACACTGTCAACTTCATCATCAACTTCATTACAGACAGAGGCGTCATGGTCCCAATGGACTTGGAGCAAGGCATCAGGAATTGGACCATCGCGCTTGCACAGCCATCAGCAGACCTCCAGCCGATAATTCAAGAGCTTTACGGAGTGGCTGAGCTTATCAACATCCCGGTGAGGGACATGTCAGGGGCCTTGGTCGACCACCTTAGGAAGGAGCACTACAGTGTACCGGATTACATCGAAGTCGTGGCTCTCATCCTCCAAGATATTAACGTCGCGTACCTGAAGAACGTCTCCGTGGAGATCACACAAATCCTGACGGGACTCGGCATCCCGGTGCCGGCTCCTGAGCTGCAGATGACATTGTTTGAGTGGGTCGAGAACATCGCCCTCAAGCCAGAGGACCTCCCCTTATACATCGATCAGTTCAGAGAGGTCGCGGCACTGGTCAACGTTAACATTGACGAGCTGGCATACGGGCTACTCTCAGAAGTGGAAACGCTCGCAGAGGCATTCCCCGACGGCTTCAGTCCTTCCGTGCAGAACATCCTCGACAACCTACCGGAACTGATGCAGCTGTTCTCCACCTACTTCCCCGATTTCTACGCCAACGTCAACAACCAAGTCCAACAGTTTGGCATGGCGGCATGGGCCAACGTATCGGCAAACCTGACCAACTATTTCAACAACGCACCACCCGAGCAAGCCATGATGTTCGAAAACAAGCTTCCTGAAATTGCCGCTCTCCTAGGCATCGACATCCCAGCTAACGTGCTCCAAGGAGACGCCAACGCAATCATTCAGTACATCCAAAGCCAGCTCCCGGACATGTACATCCTGTCGTCGGCTATCCAGCAGGCGTTGGAAGCAATGACTCAGCAATTCCCAGCTCAACTCGTCGGAGAACTGCTGGAGGTGATTTTCGGCGTCGACATCCCTGATGATTTCTCCTTCGATCCAACCTACATCGTTCAGCAGATCCCGGTCTTCCTCGGAAGCCTTGGCGTGCAGGTGCCTTCCAACTACTACGACATCGTGATGGCGTTTGCATCCTTCGAGCAAACCCCAGAGTGGTTCGCCAACAACGGCGCAACCATCGTCTCTCCCTTCGGAATCAGCCTCCCCGACGACTTCCAACCCACAGAGGAGTACGTTGCCGCCAACCTCGACAAGATCATCCAAACCATCGCCAACCAGGCGCCACAGATCGTCGGGGTTCTGTACAACACAACACAGCAGATCTTTATGCAAGTTCAGCAAAACATCGCCGTCAACTCCGGTGGCGACGTCGGCATGTTCATTCAGCAAATCATCCAGAAGGTTCTGGACTTGCTGCCTGGAGCCAGCGACTACTTCGGCTTCTACCTGCCGGAAGACTACAGACCTGAGTTGATCTACTTCGCCGAGTGGGGCATCAACGAGCTCTTCAACCTCATCCCCACAAAGGAAGAATTCGTTCAAATGGCCGTGCAACCAATCGCTGCTACCCTAGCACCAAACGACACGTGGATTGCAGAGCTCTTGGAGGATCAATTCAGTCTGATATACGATCTGAACATGGTGTACATCGAGCATATGCCCGACGCTCTCAAGTGGATCGGCCGATGGCTTGGTTTCGAACTTCCCGACGACTTCAAGTTGGAGCCCGAGTGGTTCATCGCTCAGCTGCCCATGGTGCAGGCGTATGTGGAGCAGAACGCCGCCATGTGGTTCGACCAAGCGACCATGATGTTTGCCGAGTGGTCCGAACAGGCCAACATGTGGATCAGTGGCTTCATGACGGACAGCCAGGGATGGAACGACATGGTCAACGCCTGGATCAACGACCTACCTCAGACAGTGGCCGGCTTGTTCAACCTCGATACTCTCTTCATGTATTTGGATCCTGCAAATGCGCCGGAATGGATGACCATGACACCTCCTCCAATCCCATTCGATGCCTTCCTCACAGACGGATGCGTCCACGCCATCGCCTTCATCCTGGACGTCGACATCCCCGAAGACTACAAAGTTGACGATCTGAGCAAAGACTTCAATATGCTAGTCAACAAGCTCTTCATGACGCCGCCCGACTACGAGCTCTCCTTCCTCGGCGAACTCCAATGGCAGTGGGAGACCTTCTTCGTCAAGCCCCTGAAACTGGACATCCCAGACGACTTCCAGCCCAGCCTGCAGTACCTTCCTGACGTCATGATGTACTTCGGTATCAACCCGCCAGATAACTTCGAGCCAACCCTCGACTTCTTCCTGATGTGGGGTAAAGAGTTCATGATGAAGCTTGGGTTCGTCTTCCCTGAGAGGGACATGATGGGGGCCCGAGACGACGATGCCACGGATGCTCAAGCCGGCGATGTCATGTCTAGGTGAGAGTCTATTTTTACGAACACTTATTCTCATTTCCATGTCTTTAGTATAACTCGTTTTACTAATTTTGGTAAAGGATATGTCTATACCATTGTAATATCGATCATAGTTTTTGTCCATTTTCCTTTCCAAGATATGCCATGTGTATTTTGTTCTAACAAAACAAACTGCTGCACTACCGTAGATATGTGGGCCTTTCGATTAATCATTTGAATTTTTGTGTCGTTACAGTGACGACATGATGGCGATGGATTTCGCGTTCCTTGAGTACATGGCGGAGTTCTTCATCATCAACCAGAACAACTGGCCCATGATCATCAAGGAGGCCGAGACGGCGTTCCCGATGATCGCCGCCCACTTCGCCGAAGCCGGGGACAAGATCGCCATGACCTTCATGCGCGACGTGAACATCATCCTGCAGGCCTACACAGACTACAACACCAAGGTCGCCAGCAACTTCATGAACCTGTACGAGGGTATCTACGATCACGTCACGATGCGAGCGCAGGTCCTGGTGAAGAAGATGGTGATGTACGTGTCGCACATGATGAAGCTGGGCAGGCACAACTTCCAGGCTATGGTGAGGCATCTCCGTCTGAGGCTGTCCATCGAGCTGCACTACCTGGCTCACCTCGCAGAGGAGTTCATGAACAACGGAAACAACTACCCCATCCTGCAAGCGATCGCCCAACAATTCCAGCAGCCCAGTCATCCTATGATGAACATCCTTTCCGGCTTCCTTGACAACTACTTCCAGTCTCAGAACAAGCACCCGATCGCGGTTCTGCACGACTACCTCCACAGCCGCCCCAGCGTGTCCACATCCCGCCCTCTCATCGACGTGATCGCCAACTACCTCGACGGCATGTCCAACCGCCCGAGCCGCCCGATCCTGCAACAGATCATGAACTACTTCTCCGGTCAGCAGCAGAGCGCTTGGGACGACGTTGCCGACTTCTTCTTCGGAATGAACAACAACAACCAGCGCCCTCTTCTGCAACAGCTCTTCGACAATTTCTTCGGAAGCAACCAACAGCAGTACCCAGTCCTTCAGACCATCGCAGACAATTTCTTCGGCAATTCTCAGCAGCAGTCATCCCCCGTGCAAATGCTGATGGACTACCTCAATGGACAATCTAATAGGCCAAACATGCAGTCCATCGTCCAACAGCTCCTTGGCTCCTCTTCAGTCATCAACCAGATCTTCGGAAACAACGAGAGGCCAACGCCGCAGCAAATGCTGTACGAGCACATCTTCGGCAACGATGGCCAGCGTCCTCAGGCTAGCCTGCAGGTACTCATCCAGCAGATGTTTGGCACAAACAGACCGTCGCCCAACCAGATCATGCAGCAGGCTGTCCAAGTCATGTTCGGTGTTCAGCAACAGGGGTGGAACACAAACACGTTCTACGACGACGATAATCAAGATCCGCTCGCCTGGCTCCTTGGAGACGACTGGATGAATTGGTTCATGCCGGAAGAGGAAGAGAATGACAACTGGTTCTCCTGGCTGTTTGAAGAAGAAGACAAGGAAGATGACAATAATGACTGGTTCTCCTGGCTTATGGGTGATGAGGACAAGTCATCAGAGGAGGACAAGGAGGATAGCTGGCTGTCCTGGCTGTTTGGGGAAGAAGACAAAGAGGACGATAAGGAAGACGACACACAAGATTGGTGGTCCTCGTGGTTTGGCGGCGAAGAAGAAGAAGAGGAGAAGCCGGAGATGTGGTACACGTGGTTCTTCACCCCTCCTATGGAACAGGACAAGGACTCCTCCGAATCGATGGAGAACAACTGGCTCTCCTGGGCGCAACCTCAGAACGATGACCAGCCTGACACCTTCCTGACCTGGTGGCTGTCGGACGACTCCCAGATGTACTCCGGATTCGACCATCTCGTCAAGCCCATGCAGTTCCTTCGCGGTCGCCAGTGGGGTTAGTCATCCTAAACAGCACCTTATAACTCAGGTAGACAACTGCGTAGTGCTCTCCAAAATCAACACAATGTAACAGTGGTGGTAGAATACTTTTCAAGGCTTAGTCAAGAAAATATCAGAAGTCAGTGACTTTATTTCTGAGAATTTGTATAGAAGCAAAGTTTGGCTCTTGCGCTAGACAGGGAAAATACCCTTCGAAGATGTAATGTCGAAAAGCATGGCAGTACTGTATCTGTAAAATCACATTCTTTCACCAGGAATGAATGTATTTTTGTAGGATTGTTTGAGCGGTGAGAAGAAAATTCACAACAAACGAAACATTTGCATTACTTGGTGGACGTCTTTCCCTTTGTAGCATTGAGTTTTCCCTGAAAAGTCCTTGGTTTTATCAATCAAATTGATTGAGTCTACTTTCAATACATAGACATTTTCCGATTATCAAAGTCCTTAGACTGTGAATAGTCATTTTTAAACAAACATCGTAAACATTGTACTCGACTACGCTGTATCAATGCAATGTGTGAACTTTTTTTGTTAAAACAAGGAAGCATGTACAAGCAATAATGAAAATGTAAGTAATGACAACAAGATGTTTAGTGCAGACGACGTAATTGTTCTTTAATCAACACGTAATATATGTCAGTGTTCCTTGATGGAAATACTACACAATCCTTTTCGTGTGATGTCGAAATGTTATTATTCGTTCCAAAACAAGAAAAAAAGGAATGAGCGCTTGTAACCGAAGAATCTACAATGTAAGAGTACAGAAATGTATTTTTAACAACTTTCATTCATTGATTTAATACTGTGATATGTAAGTTCTAGACTATGAGGGTTAGAGCAAACAAATTTGCTCATTGTGTGTGCATCGCAATATACACAAGTACGTACTGTTCGAAAGATTACTGAATGATACAATACAAATCATGATGCTCATTCCACTCTTTTGTAGCTGTCGTGTTTTTCTGATACAATAGCGAAGTCAAGTCAGTCAGGTCACAGTGCCAGTGAAATGGACATTTCTCTATCATGAACGTTAAAATTCACTCTTTGCTAATAGAAAACGTCCATGTAGTCTTAAAGTCAATTGTCTACTGTGTGCCCATTGGTGGGACAAATTAGCAACTGACGGTGACGTCACAGAATTCTCCATTAGCTAGGAGTCCATTCCGTGACGTTATGATCCGTTACTGGTATGTCCTACCATTGGGCGTACAGTAAACAATTGATTAGGATTGCACAGATGTTTTCATAGATCAAATTTGTACTTCAATGGTAGAGGAGCTTTCATGGTGCTGTCAATTTAGATGTAATGATAATGAATTTAGATTAGTTAGATTAGATGTCCTTTTAGGAACTGACAATGAGCCGAATGTTAAATTACAATTCAAACCATATAAGTAGATAATTTCAAACAACCAGTAAATGATCTGGATAACATATACAACCCCCTCTAACCGACGCACAAACATAGAAAACACCGTACCTAGATCCAATAACAAGACACAAATAGGGGTCTCGCCCTTGTGTGTGCTAGACTCAATATATTATCATGCCTAAAATGCATTCAAATTATTCCTACATACATGAACCACTCTCATGAACTGCCTTATGTGCTTCTAGGTAGCAAGAAGACAACAAAACTTTCTAGAAGAATAAAATAACCTAAACACATGGGCTCCACAATAAAAACAAAAATATGCGAGTGGAATACACCGTTAAACACAAAGTTTTGAGTCTACTGTAGTGGCGTTTAAAATGCCACTTGAAATCACCCAATATATTACAGTTGTTATGACACAACGAAACCTAATGTTTACCTGTTAGTGAGAGCTTAGCCTCTCAAAAACTGGAGGAATGGGTTTCAACTTCTGTTACACTCAATAAAGGTAAGAGGGTCAGGGGAGGCTTTTAAGGTGACAACAACACATTCTGTTTTAATACAGATTTGTTGCAACTTGTTTTTATTTATATCTATAGACGTTTGTTGTAAGATTTACTGGTCCTAGCCTCACAGACGTCATTCTGTGAGGCTCCAATATCAAATAAGCTTAAATTACCTACGTCACAAGGTAGTGTTGAACTTTGACCTCTTCACGCTAACGAACACGTTCAAAGAAAGCCCCGACACGCCGTCCACACGTTATGTATGCCTTCTTGTTGACCCCTTCAATCTTTGTCTGAAAGCAATCCACAAGTTTGTTCCGCTAAATGGTTTGTAGCCAGTGGATCATCATTCATTATGTCGAAAACTCTTTGTTCCCTCTATGACAGATCAAATTTGGACGGATGACTCGGCAGACTAAAACTTCGCTAGTGTACAGTAAGCAAAACTACTTTAAAAGCGTGTGACATTTGAATAGGCAACAATATCAATATTTTAACTGCCAGTGTTTTACCCTTGCTAGAGTGATGTAACCAAAACACATTTGGGAGTTGCATAACGCTTTAAAGATGTCAATAATATTTGTATTTGGAAAACACACTGATGTAATGGGGCCTTACCATTGCCTGTTCACGAGTATTTCACGTGGTATTGTGTAAAAGCAATGTGCTAATGTTGTTAAGAAGAAAACAAAGACACAACATGCAAGCGTTCTTATGAAGTCTTATTTCCCATATCTAAAGAACGTACAGTTTATGTACAGTGCGCAAAATAACTAAGAACTTTGTTAAACTATACAATGATCTTTCATGATATATTACAGAAGTCATACTTCAAGATAACACTGCAACATATTTTACGTTTCACGTATAACAACATGTACTACATTAACTACAATAACTATAAACGGTCATTGGACCAATATATTTTCATAATATAAACATATGTCACAGTAGAGATAACGATCCAGTAGAATCGCCGATTCTCCTAGGAGAGATTGCGATCGGAGTTTCTCCTAGGAGAGATCTCGATCGCAATCAGTACTAGTAGAATCGCCGATGTAGGAAACATCAATAATTTTTTTGATAAAGAATGATTTTATTTAGTATTAATGCAAACCTACTAACTCATTACCAACTACACTCAAGCCTACTTGTGTCACTTCTACAATGTTAACTTCACCGAAGATTACCACACTTGAGTAACTTCTGCAACTTAACTCAAGGTGCACTATAGTATATAGCATCACCATCATTCATGGTAAATTTAATGTAAGTATGTTTTCTGATAAACTAATTTCTGATAAAGTAATTTCTGATTAGGTAGTGGAAAAAATCTTATAATTTGTGAAAGACACCAACACGTCATCAAACAATGTCATCATCATCATCATCATCATCGGTCGGCAATGTCATTATGCAAATGTCATGGCTTTTGATGAAGAGCAGTAACAACTGTAAAGTCGCCATACAGGTGTCAAAAGATCAAGCAGAGTTTCAAGATATTACTCACAATTTCACACCTATTGAGTACATTTCACCAGTCAGACTTGTACTGGATCATTTCACAGAAGAACAATAAGCATTGTTAAGTGATCAACAGGTGTCAAAATACAGTTGCAGAAGTGACTCTAGTGTGGTAGTCTTCGGTGAAGTTAACATTGTAGAAGTAACACAAGTAGGCTTGAGTGTAGTTGGTAATGAGTTAGTAGGTTTGCATTAATACTGCAGGGCTCGAAATTCATTTTTAGGATTAGGTGCACTGGTGCACCCAGCTTAAAAAATTGGGTGCACCAAAAAATTTTTGGGTGCACCACTAAAATTTAAATAGAATGTCAGACAAAAATGACAACAAAACTTAGTTACAAGCTATCAAATTCTTAAACAAGTTCCATGACAGACATTTTTATCATCTTTCTAACACTTAGATTTCAAGAATATGATGTATACTAGTATACTTGATATCTTTACATACATAAACCTAAGAAAATATTTGGGTGCACCCTGTGCACCCACTGAAAAAAATTGGGTGCACAGTTCCAATTTTGGGTGCACCTGGGTGCACATGCACCCAGTATTTCGAGCCCTGATACTAAAAAAATCATTGTTTATCAAAAAAATTATTGCTGTTTCCTACATCTTAGCATCATTTGAGATTGGATCGGAGTTTCTCCTGAATCGGCGACTCTACTGGTACAGATTGCGATCGAGATCTCTCCTAGGAGAAACTCCGATCGCGATCTCTCCTAGGAGAATCGGCGATTCTACTGGATCGTGATCTCTACTGTGACACATACATGTAAACGTACATGGACTTCAATGGCACGCCTTTACCTTATCCTTTGTAGTTTACCGTTTAACGCAGTGGAATTTGATTATATCTGATTCTCGAAATGCAACAACTGTTATTTAATCATCACAACATTGTGCTACATCTATTTGTATGGAACCAGTGGTGAGTTCACCAGTGTACATTTCTGTTTGATATGGTTTTGAAATTATAACTAACAAAAGGTCACAACAACAGTAGCAACAACATCGTTAACTTCAGTAACAACATATAGCTGCTAGGGGTTCTGCTTGTATAGCGCTAAGTAGTCAGAATTCTCTCAGAATGTCATAGACAATAAAATTAAGTAGAATTGTGCGTATGTTTGGTAGCCTCGTATCCAACCGTATTATAGCTCCCGAGTCTCTTCTGTCCTCTTAGCAAATACGGCTGGATACCAGGCTATCTGATTGGGGAATATTATAACGTGCGAAGAGAACATTTTGGATTGTAAGAATGGAATGCAATTCAGAGTCTGTATTCTGTGTGTCTACTTAACCTCTGTAGTCAGGAGTGTACAGAGTACAGGGTAACAGTGGTTGTTATTGTTTTCTTTAGTACTGTGGTCATTTCCAAAATCCTTATCTTCAAGAGGGTTTTCTGAGTTCTTGTCGTTCAAGAAGTGTTCTGGACTCACTGGCGGTTGTGAAAGGGGTAACCGATCCAGTCTCTCTGAGGTTGCCAAGAAATCCCCATGTTGATCCTTGTAACAAAGCCAATACGTCGGGCGACGAAGGCTATCCAAACAGCAGTTCAACAGTTTCTTTGACCAGTAGAAGTCGGAATAAGTTGGAGGACTGATATGGGGTTTTACAGGTGTCCGGACGTCGAGTTTCGTTGGAGTGCAGTACATACGCCGACGCTTCCAAAACGTGTTACATTTTCCGTTTTGGTAGGGGAAATACTGATTTCCTATGTGGCTGTGCATGTGCACTTCGTAATCGCCCTTGTTTGCCATGACGTGCGAGCAAATCTTACACAAAAAGTGGTCCGTGTTTGGCGTAGCAAAATGCACAATCATGACGGACAACGTTGAAGACATGAAGTCGCAACACGGACATTTGTAGACGCCCTCTTGCGGATCTTCGGGGCGGTGCAGTTTGAGTCTCATGTGACGCGAAAGTTTTGCCGACTCCGCGGTCGCGTAGCAGCAGCGCGTACATCTGTAAGGTTTTTCTCCGATGTGAATTTTCATGTGAGACGCCATGTTTGACCTGTGGATTTAAACAAATATAGTCTTCTAACAATACAAATATCATTTACTCTTTATCAATACCCATAGAGCTTCATAGCTCATAATGACCAACATGACCTACATCTACATACGCACATACATTGCAACATTCCATACCATACGCCCACTGTTACATGCAACAAAAACAACAACAATAACTAAACAACAACTGTAAAACGGATAAACAGGCATATTCTTATCATTGCGGCAGCGACACCTAGCTGCAATGAGAAGTAGAACAAGCGAGGATTGTCCGACAGACGACGACCGATCACCATCAAATCGGCTAGGTAGTAACTCTACCTAGTATTTATGGGCAGGTCAAACATTTTTATTTCAAATTTCTTGTTGGAGATCACTTTTTGAACCTATTTTTCTACTGGTTCCAATGCATATACAAACATTCCCTAACATATACATAGATTAAGACAACTGTCCATTCATCTGTCGATTGTTAGCTGTAGATTACTAGTATTAGTAATGTTCTAATTTCAACTCACATGCTCTATCGTGGTCGGCCCTATAGCTACTATAGAAGCCAAGTCAAAGCCGATAAGATACAGTTTAGCGTTAGACTTGAGTAGTTACTACTAGTATACTGTTTACCATGGTTTGTCATTTTTTTTGTCACTTGCACTTAGACCTCCGACAAGAACTTGCAATAAACTTATTACTAGTACCTACTTGTACGCCGCCCTGTACCCGCACTCCCCACACATGTACGGTTTTGTGTGTTTGGCCATGTGCGCTCTCAGAGCCTTACGGCGGGTAGCGGCGAACTCACAGTGACGACATCGGTAGATTTTGATCGCCCAGACTGTGAACGAACGAAATTTTGGGTGAACTTTTCAATAAAGACTGTCCAAGACATAAGACTTAAGTTGTTAGTACAACGGGTTTATGTTGCTTGGAGATTCCTTTTCTGAAAGCCACATATGAGGAACTAGAAGGGCAACATCTCGCAAAACAAAGAAATAATTTCACGTTCAGATGGTCTGGTCTATCAAACTACTGCTCTGATTATTCTTACTCAATCAAATCCATATACAAATGTAGGTATGGGGACCAGCCCCTGTCATGTCACTTGCTACATTCAGCAATCGCAACCGAACATCACAGAATAGAAGAACTTTATTGCGCAACGATCGTACACGGTACAATGTATGGCAAAAAAAAGAAGAAACAAACGTATCATCCTAATTACTAAAACAAGTATCAAACATAGTACATATGCAGATTATGAATATAGAATGAAATTGACATCCTAATTTCTAGAACAATAAGACCTAGCCTAAATATTGTATTACAATATCTGATACTATACCAGTAACCATGGTAACAGCCGTCTGGTCCAGGTCATTAACCTTAATAGTTATTTGTTTGGAGAAGAAGAATAGAAAGAAGAAGAAACAACGCAAAAACAACATGTTTCTCTTCTTTGAAGGTAAAAGTACACAGAAATGTTTCCATTGTATACGTTTACTAACACATTCGACCACATGTTTTAATTTAATTCAAATGCAAAAAATAACCTTTTTTTTTGGTTCATGATAAAAGTTTTTGGTTCATTATAAAAGTTTTCTAATGTCAGTCAGATTAAGATAAACGCCTTGAAAAACAAACTTATACTTGTTTTCTGACCTTTGTGTTTAGAGCTGTGTATGTTCATCTCACACTCGAACGGCGTGGTGAACTGGCAGTGGCTGCACTTGTAAAACCTCTCGCGCGGGTGGGCCCTCTTCAGATGACGTGTGAGGTTCTTCTTGTACTGGGAGTTGAAGTCGCAGTACGGACACTCGTTAATCACGAAGTTATCACGTGACGAGCACGTGATCTCATCCTCAGGATGGTCTGTGTCGTCCTCCATTCTTGTCATTCATGGATAGATAGAAAGAAAGCATGAATGAATAATACGGGCGGCACAATTTAGTCTCTTATAGGTCTTTTACTTGTATAATTAATAATTAACAATTAGGGCCCAAACGCATAACACTTAGCCTCTGCCCCAAAGTGCTGTCTACTTCTCAAAAAACACGACTACAACAAGTCCAGTACAAGAGATATCAATAACGGAAATTTCGCTGCAGCACCTTAGATAGCCACTAGGTGGCCATTATCAACCTTGACCTTCGTTTTCCCGACCCCTACCCACCTACAAATTATCGCGAGGATCCATGCAAGGCTTCTTGAGTTAAGCTGTTCTGGTCTTATTCATGAGTTTTTATCACTCCATTGAAAGTAATACAAAAAAAAAGTTTAACGTTTTTTTACATGGGTGCGTTCATAATGAAACTACAGGAAATCTCATTTTATTCATTCTTTGTTGAGCACATTTCCCTATATCATGAGAGAACATTGCCAATGACCAATAAACCATACGTTCTTTGTTTATAGCAATTACAAACTACTACATGTATTTGTCTTTCCTGACTGTTCCACTGCCCATGTACTGCATGTTAAGTTACACATGTAATTCGTCTAGACACACCAGTATATGTTATCCCTCCATGTGCAATAGTACTCGACTGTACAAAAACTAGTCTTGGTGGTTGACAAATGTACCATTGTTGTTGTTGTTTTTAATAAAAAATAAATTAAAAAAGAAGTAGTAAACAAAATCTAAAAAAAGAAAACTACACTTTGTCACTCCCCGCAGGAGGCACATTTTCGCTGTTCGTGTACAACCGCACCACTCAGAACCCAGAATTATGTACCTCCGACATTGCGCGCGGTCAACTGGTAATTTCTTCAGTTACAAACAAACTTTCACCAATCTAACTTTTGAGAACAGTTTGACTGGCTGAAAGGGAATTTCTCGCCGCTAAAAACACACGCGTCCATGCAGCCGTTCATATATATATTCTGGCTCGGCACTCTTTTAGGAGTACCCCCTCGGAGTAATACATGAATGAGACCTTCAAAGGCAGACAAGCTGACACACAGACACACAAACACACCCAAAACATATTAACCTTCTTGTTTAATGTAATAAATGATATCACATATTGTCAACAACTGAACCCCAACATGTTTGTTTACGTGTTTGGTGCTTTCGTCTCCTTCTCGTACGTCTCGTATTGATTTGAAAATATGTTGGGGTCACTTGAGTCCATTGTCCAAGACGACACTCTTCTTAAATTCTAAATTCTAGGACTTTCGGAATTATATTGACGGGGAACTAGTGTATATGAGTAGAAAGCTTAGAAGGTTTGTCATGTACAAATACCATTATTCGGGTTTGTATGCTGTATTGTATCGTAGACTACACAAGTCACCAACAGAGAGTATCATTGTCTTAATTACGATCTCATTTATTTTAATACAGGTAATGATCTCTGTGTTCCGGTTGAGACCTCGATGTCACAGACTACTGAATTTGCATGAGATTTCATGAAGTAAGAATATTGTCTTCTCTAACTAATACCATTGACAAAAGTCGCAAAGTACTGTCTTAAAGTGGGCTCACAGAAGCATGACATAGCAGGGGGGCATCACGAGATTTCCATGTGACTTTACAGACAGACAAGTCAGACAACTTTTTGTGTTCCAAAAACACAGACACCAGCCTCTCTCATTTCATGGACAATACGACAATTTTTGTTACACCTCAATTTTGTTCCGATTTTTTTACAAAACACTTCTTGGTCAGCTAAAATCCTTATGCCACCGGTAGCCCTGCCAGGAGATTGAATATGAATACAGTCGCAGAGAGCGCGGCGAGAGCGCCGTCATAGTGGAAAGGGAGTAAAAAGGGGTTATGGAAAAATAGAGTTAGCCTACAGTAAGGGCCCTGGTCTTGTGCGGGCAAATAAATCCATCGAGTGGTCAAACTTCACTAGCAAAATATTCTTCAAAGTTGGCAACATTTATCTACATTTTAGCTAGCGTAGTTAGCATTGCGGACACTTAATTACTAACCCCATAATTTCGAATATTTTCCAGCAGCCTATGGGGTCATGCTTCTGTGAGTCCACTTGTAAGTTAGTACTTTGCGACTTTTGTCAATGGCACTAGTCAGAGACGATAATATTCTTACTTTATCTAATCACTTGCATATTCGATGATCTGGGACATCGTGGCCTAAACCGGAACACAGAGATGATTACTATAATTACCTGTATTGAGATAAGTAAGATCGTAATTAAGACAATAATCTGTTGGTGACTTGTGTAGTAGTCTACGAAACAAAACAACATACAAACTCAAAGAATTGTACTTGCGCATGACAAAATCACCCTCAAAATTTGGCTAAATTTTCTACATTTTAGTTAACGTAATTAGTATGAGAGACACTAAGCCTTTGGGGAAATTTCGACTATTTTTCCAGCAGCCTAATCATGAAGTCTGGTAGATACTGTTTTCCTTCGCGGCCTTTCACGAGCGCTGACGGATACTGTTGGGGGAAGTGCTGGTTCACGGTTTTTAGCATTTAGGAGAGGGTTTTTATGCCACTTCTACTAGCGGGCGCAGACGCGATCTCCTCCGCCCTTCAACAATAACCGACTCGGCGCCAGCGCTCGTGGAAGACTAGTCTCTACAAGACTGACTACACTGGCTATTGTTCTTTTATAGAATAATTTGCCACGATTTTTGGCTACCAGAGGAGTTGGTGAGCTCCGGAGGGGAAGCATGAACTTTAACGTGAACTGACTCCCCTGGACAATTTCTCGGTTTTTTCCCGGAAGTCTACGAGCCCCACAACCCCGTAGGAAGGCCTGGTGGAGGCTAGTGGAATGCCGCGAAATGAGCCTAGGGGAAGACTACTCGTGCACGAGATTTGATACAATGGAAGCTGTGTGGTGTAAATGCGGGCCACAGAACCGTGAAAGCACGAGACTGTCATATGACTGCACCAGACAACTTGTAAGACAACTTTGCTCCGCTTTAAAAGGACTTTCCCCACACCACCGCACACTTCACTACGGCACACGGACTCAGAAGGCTTCGTTTCTGGTAAGTATCTATTTTTCGGCGTATGCCTGCATTTTCTGTCTTTATCATTGATTGAAATTTTTAAAGAAACTGTGTTTGCTTGCTTAGAACCACTGTTATCCATATTTGAACGACAAGATGCTGATTAGTGACCATACGTCGTAGTAGAAAGGGGCGAAGTATCAGTAAGTACAGCTATAACAAGATAAAAGAATTGAATTTTCAGTCCTAAAAACGATCAACTAGTATTTCTGCCATATATCTCTTTATGCTTGTTGTAAGCAATCATTGATAACAATTTGCCCTGGACGTTAGACTTAGTAAAGTGTCTTGTCAAATATTTGATTTTCCATAATATACAAGTGACGGCATGCAAGTATAAAGATTGTGCATAACTTGAGTCCGCTGTCCCTTTTTCTTTATCCATCCGTTTCTATTATTGTAGTTTCTTGTGTGCATTTTCGGTGATCTAGCAATTAAAAACTCTTTATTAACTGAATTGTCTTTCTAATACAGCGATCAACGCGTACCCAGAGAACCCGAAGACAATCACACAACCATGGCGCGTCACGTTACAGTACTGATGGGGATCCTCGCTGCTTTGGCTTGTTGTAATGCAGGTAAGAACATGTTCGAAATTCTTTCTTTTTTTGTCTGGCGAATTCTTTTGACTCGTCAAGGGGAGTGTATAAGAGTTAAGCACTATAAAAAGGTAGGCTTTGCTTTTCGGGAGTATTCTTTATGTCAGTTGTACAAAATGGCGATTGTTGTGGGATTTTTGTCCGTTGGATGTTATCGAATAGCGTTTATCTCATTGCTGCTTTGTCCGTTTAGACGAATTCATGGTAATACTTCTGTAATCATAATCCCAATCCTCAGTTTTTTGTCTATAGTTTCGTTCATTGTGTCTATGTTTTTCGTTAGTGTAATATATTAGATACAGTCCTAAATCTGTTCTTTTCTCTACGAAACTTAGGGATATACATGTGTATGCACAATTTATCAAGGGGGTTTCAACGAGCAAAAATTCTAATGAAATATGATAAGATAATGAGGAAGGCTTGTGAATTTTTTTTTTACCTATGTGTCATCATTGGCATTTTGATATCCTTACGGAAAGTCGCTCAATTTATTGTCTTCCAAAAGCAAAGCACGAGATGATCACGAGACTAAGATAGCGATCAGTGTGATACCTGACACCTCATGTGATGGTCACAAGACTAGAGACAATGTAGGAAGATTATTTACCTTTACACAGGGGACAATAGACGGGGGTGTCTTTAAATAGGTTTGAACGCCCCAGGAAATCCGGAAAGACTTAATCAATCAATAACGCTCGGCAACCACAAATTATCTCCATTTGGGCTTAAGTTATGCCTATTAGGCAAACATAAAAGGCTGATTAATTGGCAGAGAGCTCTGAAAGTTTTCAGATGTGCAAGTCGGTAAGGTGCAAATTCCAGTTCCTTTCTTGAAATACGATATGTTCTTAATGTGTGTGGAAAGCACGATCGCAACTATCTTGAATCCAAGGTTTCTGTGAAAAGAGTAGTAGATTTTCAAAAGTCTAGAAGACTTTTCATCACCTGATGGCATTATTATCATAATTATGCTTAATGAATTCGAATTGCCGCCTTGCGGCGTTGTGGCAAGATGTGGGGCAACGATTGATGATTAGACGATTGATGGGTATCCGTCTGTGTCCAACGTTTTTTCTGTAAAATTGCACCACCAAGTGTAAATTTGTG
This sequence comes from Branchiostoma floridae, assembly GCF_000003815.2. Classification (NCBI taxonomy): domain Eukaryota; kingdom Metazoa; phylum Chordata; class Leptocardii; order Amphioxiformes; family Branchiostomatidae; genus Branchiostoma; species Branchiostoma floridae. Next base: position 8,336,568 of record NC_049997.1, read on the forward strand.
ATACGTACTACGGGATTATTAAACAACATCCCAGAAACGTGATCCTTAACAACTTTACATCATCATCATATCGTTCCGCGCCGGTACCCCCGGTACTATAGCCAGACCACGGCCTTCTCGTTCGCCTGTAACCATCTTAACAACTTCAAGGCCTTTCTTCTCCGCTTGTGCAACAGTTTCCAACTTTTTGGCGATCTATACTCCACTGATCTATGTTATGATCTAACGTTTGAATTTATTGAGTTTATTACGTTTGGATGAAGGTGTTGTTGACATAGTCTGTGCAACACAAACTCTGCTGTCCATGGCTATAACTGGCCCCTAGCCTCCCTGTAGGCCAATGGATATTGGGCGGGCTGCTATAAGCCAGATTTAATCTGGCTGTTGTTGACATGAATACAAGTAAATCGATTCATGGTTTTACTTTTCAGCTGCGATACACAAACCGCTGTCCAAACGGCCCCTGCGGCTGGTCCAGAACGAGGAGATGAGGTTCACGTACACCGCTCCGGACACGACTCTGGCCATGCCCGGACAGACGGACCTCTTCATCGCCAGCACATGTAACCACTTCATGGTACGTACACGACAATCTTGTGTTTTGAATACATTTTTTGGTCTCTATCAAACTCTCACTTGGCAGAATAGTAATAGGGGACTTTAGCCAGGTTAGGAATAAAAGTCTAGTAGGAGTTAATTGGCCCAGGAGTGAACTGATCGGACGGCGGGATAGCTGGATAGACTTTAACAGACTGACTGAAATCCCATGGCAACTTATTTGTACCTATTTGGCCAAATTCTTCTCTTTTGTCACCCAGCCAACACGTCTGCCTGGAAACTAACTATTTACGGTTGTCTGATAAGGTTACATGATCTTTGCGCCATTGAAAATTCTGTTTACTCTCCAAGAAGAGGTTAGGCTCCGGCTGATTTTGGACGTTTTCTATGCGTTTTTAAATCGGCCTTTCTATTTTGTACTGTTTCTTGAGGTCTACCGACATAACCCCTGCTTGGAGAGTAGCTTGATGTATCCAAGGATGTATCCACACATTTATGACCTCATTTCCGTTCTCAGGGACAGGAAGCGGAAGTGACGTTGGTGCTGCTGAACAACCCAGCCTGGAACGTGCAGGACGGAGTGGTGTACTTCTACGTCACCGACAACCCTCAGAAGGTAATAACGTCATAAACACATTAAAATACTCTTAAAAATAAAGCAAGAAGTACTATCTTCTTGTGTTTCTCTGTCTGAAAGAATTTTAGTTATTTTAGTTAGATTGATTTAGACACCGATTACTTAGGTTTCACATGTCGTCTAGTGTAAAATAACAAGATGCTGCTTGATGCTATAGAGATCCAGATACAGTTGCGATGTATTGAGATGTTACCCACACTGAAAATCGATCCTGTAAAGTTATGGATATCATCATCATACGTTTTAAAGGACCTATCAACTTAAAGAAAGACAATGCAAATCAGAAAATAAGCTGTCATTTGTGTCAATTAAATGAGCCACTAGCTAAACTTTTCTCTTGTACGTATTTCTGAAAGCAACTCCTTTACATAATCTTCTTTTGCAGGGTTTGAATGATTCCAACGAAGTTCTGTGCAGCAACAACGTAGAGGGGGAGGCAGTGACAGCACGGTGCATAGTCACTGACGTCAGCTGTTCTGAGCTCTACATCTACACACGGGCCGGTGACGTCTTCGGAATTGCGTACTCCGTGACTGTTGAGTTCCGTCAGCCCAACGACACCAGGAAGGTTATCAAGGTAAATAAAAAATGTAAAAACTGCTTAATCCTGGTCTTATATGTGAGTGCTCTTCTAGAAAATCGACCTGCTGGCCTACCAAATGTCATTACAGACAGGTATGCGCGAAAGCTAGTTCTACCACCCCTTGAACTGTATTTCCTATGACTCCACAAGTCCGACCTTTTGGGCCATCTTTCCACGCACTTCCTGTCAACCTTCAGACTCTCTAGGTCATTTCTTGTAAGTATAACTCATTTTACGGTCGTGCCCCGACGTGTCTAGCATTGAAATACCCATGGCGACACACATGCCTACAAACAACCAAACAAACCAACTGATTACAATACACTCACTCTTACGGAGGTAAAAATAACGCGCGTTTGTTTTTCGCAACAGGAGAAGCCAAAGAAGATCGACACCAGGCATTTCCCCATCTACGTGAAGGACGAGTGTGTCCACCATCTTATCCAGTCCGTGAGCCTTCGCGCGCCCCTGGAGCTGGTTTCGCTGACGTCCGCACAGATGACCATCCCCTTCTGTCCGAACGCCGAACAAGAAAACCTACTGTCGGTAAGTAAACAACCTGATTGTTTGTTTGTTTATATTTGTAGAGTAAAATATAGAAAAAGGACGCAAAGAGGAAATGTAATCTATTGCTCAAAATCACGACTAATACGTCCAGGACACGAGGTATCAAAACCGAAATGTTCCACTGCGGTACCATAGAAATCCACCAGGGGGCTCATAACGTAAACGCGTCTTTCTTTTGCCAACGCCTACCAATATCTAGCGATGTTGTTCACAAACACAGACAGGCACATACACCCAACACATTACCATCTTTGCGAAAAGATCAAATTTCTGAAGCATAAAAACTTGTCATTAGATCAGGTAAAAAGTTTATGTTTAAAGGCAATACATATGCAAGGACTGAAATAACTTGAGGAAGGAAGAAAAAATCTAATTACATAACACCCCTCCTTTACAGGTGGAAACGTCCGTGCTGAGCGTGTCAGGACTGAGCGCCTACACCCAGTACGCATGCCTGAAGACCCCCTGCGAAGTGGACAGTCCCAACGTGATCGCCAGTAGCCCCGAACAGCGCCCTCTGAACAGCCTGCGGCTCGAGTCTATGTGCGACAAGCACACGTCCCTAACGGTGCTGGTGCACTGCTGGGGCGGCGAGCAGGAGGCTGGGGTCGGAGACTATGTGGGAAAATTCAACTTCGCCGCTGGAGTGAACCTAAAGTCTCCCACCAGTGGCGTTGCCAAAAAACCTATGTACTAAATGTTAGGGTAATGCCTCGAGGGTTTCTCTTCAAAATAATGATGTTTTACCATGGCTTTCATGTTAAAAACTATGTATAAGTGGGTTATGATGGTGCTTTCTTTTTACGAAGAATTTTCACGTAACAAAAATGACTCTTGTAAAAGAATCTTGATTTGTATTCTTGTAATTTGCTTTCATCTTCCAGTGGTGACGCTAATATAAGCCCTTTTGAGTTCATGTGTTTTGTACCTTTTCATTATAATAAATGAATAGACAAACTAAGAGATATATCGTTTTTATCGACGAGAATGAGATGTGATAATATGCAAGGAGAAGTTTTGAAATTGTGTCTTTAGTCGTTGGACTGAACATCATTCACGCTGCAATTACATACTGGAATCGATAGGTGGCATTGATTCATGTTTGTGTACAATGATGTACATGTATTTACGTACCGATGTAATATGTATAACGTTACAGCTGATTTGTAACCGTATTTGAAGAATTAATCTCGTTTCAGAGAATGTTAACACGTCTAAAACCAAAGACACGTTAAGAAATTTGTAAATATGAATAATAATGCAGGATCTGTTCTGTACTAACGGTTTAAAGGGATTTGATTTGAAGTGATCAATAAAGTCAACATCAGGAAGCTGAAAACAACTAAGCGATCGCATTTTGTTATCCACCAAAAGTCCTTTCCTTTTTTGAATATATAGATCGACGTTTTGACCATTCAACTTAAAAAAAGTAAGAAAATAAAAATAGATAAATAAACGAACTAGCATAAAGTAATTTTTCTTTATTCAGTAATCTCAGTGACCCCAATTCCACCCTCACTTGAAATAAGTGTCAATATGTAGGAATCAGTTTATTCTATCTCTACTCAATGTCCAAAATTTCGGGACAGTTCATTCCCAATTCCCCCCTTACCTAAAATTCCGCGAGAAAATGAATTGAAAAGCTGTTGCTCTTGCTCATGTCGAAGAATCTAATGGATTTTCCCTCAACCTGATCACGCCGTCTAGGCCAAGTGCAAGTTTACCCGAGGCTTCAAAATGCATCCGGCCTTTACTAATACTATATTGTACAGTCAAAACATGGCGCAAAATTACCAAAGGCTTTCTTTCCATACGGGTTCAGTGTGGTTTAATCATATTTAGTAGCCACAAGAAGATATCGTTAGAAAAGGAATGTGGTATTTCTTTGGATGAAGGGTTTTCAAATAGGAAATCCGGCTTTTGTAGTGGTGGTTGACGTAAAAGGTTATTTGGGGTTACGTTAATTTTCGTACGCAGGTCACGCACACACCCGACTTGTTTATGGCTGCGTAGCCTTCACAGGAGACTCTGACATTCACCATAAAGCACATAGAAATCATATTTTTAAAGAAAACGTAAGCTGTCCGAGAGAAACTAGACAATATCGATCAAATCACAGTTCGATTATTCCTGATTTAGTCATTATTGATTGACCCCTGCGCCGGTCACTGACCTAATTTCATACAGATAATCACGCTGCAGGGGACAAACCATTATTGATCAAAGGGGGTGCTAATCAGATATGTACAAATAATTTTTTCTGCTTTCATTCATGGTACCATAAAGTGATTGTTATCATTCTTCACACAAGTCCATTTACCCCACCTTCTGTTCATTTATTATATGAGAACGAAATGAAGTGTTTCCGACCTAAATGTATATTTTGCTGGTTTATCCATCATGTATTCATACATTTACATGCATGGCCGGTTTTGAAAGAAAAAAAAATCCACGAGAAGTTGATGAATCACGTCGACCCCTAAACAGATAATGATTTTCCCAAGATGTCAGCAATTTTCAGTCTTTATCATAAGTCAGATTTTTTGTAAGATCACCAATTAGGCATCGTGTCCAGTGCATCAGTGACTGCTATTTGACGCGAAATCTTTCATTCAATGACACGGCACTTGACCTATATACTAACGTTACAAATCTATGGATAGGGAATGAAGGTTTCAGAAATGATTCTAAGACCGTAACCAAAATATGATGATTCTGGACAAAAATGAAAATTATACGAAAGCTACTCACCTTCCTAAAACTGCAGTCTATGTTGTGAATCCTATGAAATAGAGGAGATTATTGTGCTGTTTGTACGTATGGAAGGAGCCAGGGAAACCTGCAGCCATGGCGGGTACATCCTTGTGACATTTCATGGCGAGTTCACGACCTTTGACACGTAGTCACGGCCAAGATGATGATTCCAATATTGTTGCTAAATATGAGCAGGTACGTCACCGGCTTGGGTGTGGGTCTACAATCTTTGTCAACTGATATATTGCCTTTTGTTTCTTTTATTTACTACCGGCAGAATGACCTTATGGAAATCAGGTACTTCCTAAATCGGTGTGCATGTTATCTATGTGCTTGTTGCGAATAATGCCACTTGGAATCAATGATTATTTCTGGCATGTGCTGTATGTTTGGGGGGCGCTGGTGCTTGGGAGATTGGGCCTACAGCAGTAGTGTGTATCCCATAAAACAATAAACATATCCACAATGTAGAAGCAAGGATTCATACAAGCATGTTGACTGGGAAGCAGTGCTGACAAGTTTGCTTTTATGGCGAAAATGACTGACATAATCCATTATTGGTCTTAACGATTGAATGTGACACGGTAACACTCAGCTGGCAACACTGATATGTTTGGGAAGAAGAATACTTTCTATAATACTCACGCTATGAAGCGGAGCAATGTTTCTGCCTCGTACATCAATGTCAGTAAAAGGCACAGAGATTGAGGACATTTTGAGGAATAGACAACCTGCTTTGTGCAGCATTGCCACCTAGCTGTTAATCTATACACTGCAGAAATTGATGACATGTATACAAACCGTTATTTTGTAAACAATCAACACAGCTTTGGCGCATCCGACATTGTGGTGTATCCTTTGATCTAAGTTTGAAATCTACACAGATAGTATAAGCGGGAAAACGAGGATATGAACGAAATAATCACATGGTGCTAACTGTGTCAAGTGTATTTTAATAACTTATGTTGGCCAACAACGAAAAGCAATTACAGAGTCAGAATTTTTTTGCTGACAAAATTCATCTTAGTTTCTCGGCCGGCCACAGTTTTGCAAGCTTTGCTCTTCTTATCAGTTTGTTCCCATTGTACGGTAAATCCGGTACACGGTTCGGTTTCATGTCGCCCCGCAGACGATACCATTATGCTAATGTTGACAAACAAATTGGTGATGACAGTTCGTCCGCATTCTTGGTCTGTTACGGACATATCGATAATTTATATATTCAGACGTAAATGATATTAAACGAATAAAGTAGGACGGAATGATCATACGTCATAACAGGGATACATTTGTAAGATAATTCTTTGGTCTGTTTCATTCATACATCTGTATTGTATAGTCTCTAGTAATGGAACGAAAAATGCTAACTTCGCATTATTTTTAGAAGTAAAGCAAAATTGTGAACAGAACTAAAAGTAAAACAAATAAAATCAACGAAAAATATACAGCATAATTTTGTTTGCCTTGCAACTTTTTCTAAAGGTGTATGATTCTAGGTCTCCACTTATTGTCAACAAAACAGGTCTAGATCTGAAACATATTGCTTTGAAACGGCATAAATAAATTCTATATAACATTAATATTAAAGACACAAGGGACTACTTTTCCCTTTCTTTTCCTCACTACACGGGAGAAGATTTCATAAACATCTTTTGACATAATCATGCCAGCTAAGCTGTTTCTTGGATGTGGTTAGTGGACGTTGCCAAGGTAACGCGTCGCAAGGAATACTGGGATTGTTTCTTCTCCACACCAATCGCCTTCTTCCTTACAGTTTCCGTTAAGCGGGTTGAACCTCTGCCGTTTGCCCAATGCTCAACTCGTTGTAGAAAACCGGCGTCGGTAAAGAAGTTTGGTTAACTGTAAAATAATGACAGCATTTCAGGTTAAATGTTTTAACCAACCTACTTTTTCATATCTTGTATCTTTTAAAAAATGGCAGCCAATTACATCTGCCACAGAACGTACATACTGTCGCACACAATACTAATCTCCAAGCAGATCCTACGGTAGGATACGCCATGGGTAGCGAAACACACTTTCGCCTAGTCTGCTAGCTTTTGATACTATCTTGTGCTATTGTAGGGTCTGCTTGGATATTAACACAATACCTCAATTTTCCATACAGAGGTAGTAATCAATATTAACGACACTGTGTAATAATGTGTTGACTTCGACAATATGCATATGCAGCGTTCACGGTCTTTCACGAATCCTCTTTATCACCATTAAAAGTCCATACAAAGCAAGTCTCTGCCCATATGCTGCTGCTATCTTAAGTGTATCATATAAACCATATGTTTCAACACTTCTTCTGCGGTTAGAAAAACACAGACATCGGTTGATGTCTGTATGGTCGCGCCGGTACACTGATGAACGCGGTCACATTGTTTATGGTTGGGTTTCATCCAGCACTCGACACCTTCCATCAATGGGAAACTAGGTCAAGAAAGACGTTTCCAAACAACGATTGGAATTCATCATTAATCTCTTTCAAACTTCAAATTCCTTTAGAGAATTGTTGGAAAGTTACTATACTTATTTATGACGGTTAAGATATGATGTTTTGGAACTGATGACCTCAAGTGACTGTAGGTACAACAGAGCGCACCTGCCCAAAGGTGATGTACCTGTGCCCTTACCTGTCCGTACAGGTGTCATGATACAGTTATACCGGTAATTTTGTGTCCCACAACCAGAGAGCTATACAATGGCCACCGGGATGGTGATATCGGTTATACCGACTTGATACCCCGACCATTTACATCTGATATTGAGCACAACAAAGGCCAGTGGAGCCGAGACGATCTAGATGGATCTCTGTCAAGCTGAACAACAACAAACAGACTGACAAAGGCAGGGGAGGATGGGGTACGGGTGACTGCTACTGTCTTGCTTGTCTTTAGTAGAAAATAGGGACAGATACGAAATTAGATCCGGATATGTGGGAATTCCTGGGACTATAGACATGATGACACAGCGTCTTTTTTGGTTGAGTCTTTCTTTAGGACCCATTACATTAATCGTACCATCGTTGTGCGATCGTAAACATTGGGATAACCATTCATGTATTGCCCAAAATTCAGTTGTTTCGTTACAGGAAAAGCTGTCAAAGATCCTTGTCGAGTGGTTGGTTTCGTCTCAACCTGCTTGAGTATTCTAAGACGTCAAAATCGTTCGACGTCCTACAAAAATCTAGACTCCTGCGAGGCAGACTGAGCCATCATGGAAGCAAAACGTTTGTTAAGACCGCAGATCAGAGATGGCTATTCAAGTGACCCAAAGTCACTGCTAATACTAACGTTTGGTGCACCCACAACATCGATTTAAGGATTTTGGTTTGGTTAGTTGTATATTCCTTACACTCTATCTCTATTTGTTGCATCGTTAAGGTTTTCCCCCACAAATTTCTTTCTTGACTCTAACAAAGTTTTGTTGCGCGTGTATTTACTCACCTTGTCTATCCATATTCCTGAGTCCGAAGTGATCTAGGTACAACTGCTCGCCATGCCGGTTAGAACCACCCTGGAACGACACAAGTGATCATTTTGTGACCAAACGAAACAGAAGATGTTCAGTGCAAATACAAATGCATAACGTTAACCTTACGTATACCACTAAAAGTCTTTCGACATAATGGTGTGTCGGATCCGGAAGTGAGTGAGTGAGTGAGTGAATAAATGTTTCGGTTGATGAAATTATAAAGGGATGGCAGAAGGGATGAAAAGAGGGAGGCTTGTGTGGGCTGATGGAATGAATGAATGAATGAATGAGAAGGGTGGATGCATTCATAGATAAAAGGGATAATGACATCACATATAAAATCAAATCAAATAATGATGATATACCTATGTTTGACTAAAGTCATGTGCGAGATATGGTTACAAAAAGACAGTTTTAACCCCAAAACAAACTAGTAGTGATTAGAATTTACAATCAATGTTGCTCATAAACGTTCAGATTTGTTGTGCGGAAACAAAGTTTTCGACACGGAGGTACGATTTAGGCCACCCATGGACATTACACACTAAGCGTGTGGTCTTTTGTGGAACTTTTTTTCTTAATAATCAACACCCAAATGTATGATTTTGATAGTATTAATCGATACTCATAAGTCATTAATATTCACGGTCTTCTGTATACTTCAAATTTGTCTTCACATATCAGAGATCATCGCAAATTTGAGATCTTCTAAACAAAAGAACTTTTCTCTCTCTTTCTGATCTCTTTGATATATTTTGATCACGCGGCCGTCCACTGTTTCGTGAAGCGTTAACATCGTTCAATTCATTTCGGCTGAAACCGGCCACCGGTTGGCAAACATCGCGACGTTTACATTTTTCCGCCCTGCACAGCCGGCATTCTCTGCGACCCGCCAAGAAAAGATACTGTTACCGGTCCTGTCTTGGCTTGACGGATCAACCACACGCGTCTTTAAGTTACTAATCTTCTCAAAAATGTGGGGATAGTAAGGTTTCAAAGAGACTTGGTCCTGGGAAGACCACAGGATAGATTATCTGAATTAACACGTCAATCAAATAGACGGAACTGAATTTCATATCATGAAAAGTGAACTATGTAGAACCTGGTTACAATTTTAGCGTCTTGTCAATTAAGGAAACTCAGTCATTGGGATTCTGTTGTCACTTTCGACCTAAAATCATCATCCTTGCTGGCTTCTTTGTAAACTTTCAACACCATGTCAAGACAGTACTTTCGAATTTTTCTTGTTTCAATGTTTTTCCGAAGAGTTGAGCATGAAAAGAAAGCATCCAAAGTTTTCAAATGTATTTTGAGACAGAAAATAGAAATAGATGATAACAAAAGTGGCCAGAACCTTAATAGAACTCTTGTAATGATTTCAAGACACAAAGTGAATGGTACGAAAACAGCACGTACCTCTGACCGGTGGTTGTGCTGAAGTAGGAAGTGTTCCATTCCGGGTACAGCTACCGCCTGGACCTGTGGTGAGATGTACATCAATTAAGTAGGGCTCAAGCACATTGATAATTTTTAAATATCTTTAAGTAGAAACCATACAGAATTCAGTACACCATATTATGGGGCCTCTTGACTGGAATATATCTCTGAATTGTAAACAAATCATACACTTGAGTTATAAAAAGTCGTATAGTTTATCATATTTCAGAACTTCAGTCCAAAGATGGTTTGTTTTGTAATCGGAAGACATACTTGACTTAACAAAAATGATAGATATTCAGATTTATGGTTTATTCTGAGAAAGGGAAATTAATTTGCTAGATTCATAGCTTAAACTGGTTGATACACAAACATATCGAAGAAATACAAACATAAAACTGAAGTTCTGTTGTAGTAACAAGGAAAGCCGCTAGGACGTCCTTGACCTCCGCCTTCCCCAACACCTACACTCATACAAAATATCATTGCAATGCATTCCTACAACATTAGCATAACGTAATCTCAAAGCAGATCCACGGTGGTGTAATATAGTATCTCCGGTGCCCGTTTGACTCCCTTTGGCCGGCTATACTCCTTGGCCAGCTTTGATACTATCTTATGGCACCGTAGGATCTGCTTGGAGATCAAACATTACGTAAGTCCTAGGGATGGAGAAATCATGAGTAAACTTGGGTATTGTTTCCACACACTTCAAGACACAATAGCTCAAGGACAACTCACCTGTAGAGGGGCGGGGTCCAGCGGCATGTTCACTGGTTCACCTGACGTCCCGTACACGACAGTCACGTTCTCATTGGGGACGTCAAACCCCGGAAACCTTACGGCGTGAGCCAACGGAACCACTGGGGACCTGTTCGCCTCCTGTAGTACGTACTGTAGGGTGCGGATGTAGTCCATGGCGGCGTGCAGGGTGTCCACTTTACTCGGCTTACGGTTGGGAGGGAGGGAGGGCACCATACGCCGCAGTTTGGCGAACCCCGTGTTCAAGTTGCGTACTCTCTGGCGTTCACGGGCGTTCGCTTCACGTCTCTGTTAATTAGGTCACGAGAAAAACATTTACATATTTACAAATAAACAAATTTGTAAACAATTCGCTATACAACATACAGTAAGAGAGATGGGGCAGTGTTCATTGAAATGATGTGCTGATTTCTGTCTTCCTTATTTTCTATCGATGATTTTGAAGCGATAAGAAAATGAAGAAATGGGCATGTATGAACAATGATGAAATGCTTCAAATTGCATCGAATTTATCACAAGAAAAACAAGGGTATTAAAGCATTTGTTCTGTTTCTATGTTGAAGAACTATAAATAATAAGAACAAAAAAAAAAGCATTTTAGCTGACTATTTGTTATGAAAGAGTATTATTTTCAGGTGTACCTGAAGTGTAGTGCAGTGTAGTGATTACATGAGAAGAAGAGAAGGATTACCTTTGCTATAATGTCTTCTGGGTCATCATGACTTGACAGCGAACTACTGCCGCTAGACCGTCGCCGGCGTCGCACGATTGCAACGGGCACGGGCAGAGAGCCGCCCTCCTTCCGCAAGACATCGCTGAGCAGCTCGGGCTTGGGCGTCGGATACGTGACTGCAGCGGGCGGGCCTCGGAAGACGTGACGCCCGACGAAGTCCTCACCGACGTACGGTGGAGGGTTTGGTTCTTCCGGGGACGGAGTCAAGCGAGAGTCGTCATCTTTTTCTAAGAAGCTCTCGAGGTCAACGCAAGCCGTGCTTGAAGGCGAAATGTCTTGTGTAAGATGTCCGGTTTTGTCGCCATCTTCTGGACCAAGATTCGGGATGGAAGGAACGGAGAGAAGAAACCCCTGTCCTCGGAGGTAGCCGATGTCGTCGTTTTCAGGCGGAGGGGTAGGCACGGGGACCGGCCGGGCGTGATTGCTGACGTACGGGCTCTGCAGGGAGTGAGCGGCCACGGCAGGTCGCACGGACGGGACGGTACTGCACCTGGCCCCGAGGGTCGTGAAGGAACTCACGGTATTCCCGCCGAGGAAAAACGACTGCCAAGGCACGCCGGGGTAAAATGGACGATATTGCGAGCAGTTGTCATAGTCCACTACTCCTCTTCCACAGGTAACGAAGTTACCGTGATGGTGTGTGCTCGCAGGCGGTGGCTGGACGAACCCCTCCCCGACAAACGCATGACCATGCCTCGCTGGTCCTTCCTGCGTCTTTTCCACGTTGCAGAACTCCGCTGGAAACGGTTTGGGCTGGAAGCAGACATTTTGAGCCAGCTTCTCGGGAACGCCTGACGCAGGAGACGCAAGTTCTAAATGAGATCCCGATGTGATGTCCACAACTTGTACCGGCTCTTCTGACACGCCACCTGCGTTGCAAATTACGTCCATCTTCCAGCCGAGGAACTTTAGGTCAGGTTTTCTATACACATGTTCGCTTGTTCCAGAAATGCACCTAAACGACGATAGACTCAAGAATATTCCAGCCGTACGGCTGTTACCAATCTTCGTTTCAAGTATGGCGCAAAAATCCAGAAGCGCTGCTGTCCTGCGCACCTGCGCCGAGAACTACCGGCATCCAAACCATGACGTCATCATGTCGAACACCTGCACCGCTATATGATGCAATTACGTCATTAATCTAATTATGATACACCTGTAGCTTTTCGCGTGGCGTTCATTATCATAATCATTATCATATCGCCCTGCTTGCTTGGATTAAGATTCTTCGTTTGTCCCGAGCGTATATCCTATTTTTTGTGTGACGATCTTCTGGATCTGTACCGCAACATACAAATGGTATGCTTTCTATATACTTATGATGTAAGTTTATTGAGGCTGACAAAAATGTAATAATGATCATCATTAATTTTACTGTAGGACCTTCGAAGCACTATTGTATCTTTAGCATTTCTTGTATGTAAGAAAAAGTACAGTGTCGTCTCTAGAATTGTTGCTACTTTTTGTCATGAGAGGAGTCTGGCGGAGCCCATTGTTTACGTGTGTCGGAATGGACACGACCGGTACCGTGTTGTTTACACGGTGTTGCGTGGCAGGGTACACCCCGCTACTGTTTCCCTGGTCAGATAACAGAGATTTGGATCACTGACACAGTCCCACAAACCACACCGTACAATAGGCGGCCAGGACGTGGCACGTGTCGCTGCTACATGGCAGGAAAACAGACGATAGGTACGAAGCGTGGTCTCTATTTCAGTATTTGTGAGAAAAGTACTAACGAAACAAGGTCTCTATTTGTGAGAAAAGTACGTACGAAGCAAGGTCTCTAGCTCTATTTGTGAGAAAAACAGACGACACTTGAAGTACGAATGCAAGCAAGGCCTCTGTGAGAAAAACAGACGACTAGAACGAAGCCAGACCTCTATTTGCGAGAATAACAGACGACATAACGCATTACTTGAGAAAACATACGGCAAGTTCAATCTTGGTCTCTGTGAGGAAAACAGCCTACAACTTAAGTACAAGTACCGAACAAGGTCTCTATTTGTGAATTAAAAAAAGCAGACGACAAGTACGAAGCAGGGTCTCTATATTCGTGAGCAAAATAGACAACAAGTACGAAGCAACGTCTCTATTTGTGAGAAAAATAGATGACATCAAGTATCAGTTGAGGAAAGTTCAACCATGGTCTGTGCGAGGAAAACATTCGACAATCTTGGGCTTTGTGAGGAAAACAAACGACAAGTACGAAGCACGATCTCAACTTGTAAGGAAAACAGACGACAAGACAAAAACCAGCTCTAAACTTACGTGAGGAAACCGGCACTCGGACGACAAGTACGAATCGAGTCTCGAGAGGAACACAGATTACAAGGAGAGCCCTGATCTATACTTATGAAAAAAGAAACAGACAGGTACCAAACAATGTTTCTATTAGTGAGGAAAACAGATGATAAGCGTAAACTACAGAAATAGCGTCGTCGTTATATGCTACTGACTGAACTTGTCCGAGTTTCATAACTAACATAAGATTTGTTCAAGTAGGACTACACATGTGAACGATAAGAAAAACACTAACTGATTCTAAAAAAGAAAGTTTTAATAAGAAGATTCGAAAAGAAGTAAAACTAATTGAAAAAAATCTTTTGCAAAATACACGTATTACATGACTCAAAGAGAAGACTTACTCCCTTTGAATTATAAATCGTTCTTGGACGTGCACAATGTATTTCTATTGAGTTAGTCCCAAGAATGCTTGCTGATACTTACTTAGTCTATCCAGTTCATACATGTACAGTTACACACTACATCTGATCCGTCCCAAACCAACATATTACACGGTGGCTGAACATGTGTAACTCCAGTCGACCCATTAGCCTTGTACCGGGAGAAACCATTGTGCAGGGGAGGAGGGACACTTGAGGTAACCAGTCATGGCGCCAAAGAACGTGCAATAGGGCGCCACATGGAGAGGAACAGGAGAAGAAAAGTCAATGACTTGTGACAAGGAGGATTCTACTGCTTCTCATGTTGCTTAAGATGGGCCTTTATGTCACCATTTAAAATGACGAATGCAGTCCCTAATACCCCTGTCACATTATCAACGGTCTTCGGGCGTATCGATGGATGATCGGCCGTATATAGCATCGACAGAGAGGGTTGCACGTATTTTTCACCTGAAAACCGTCCCTGTCACATATAACCCATACTTTGTACCTTGTACAATTGTTGTGCAATAAAGTTATTATCATAAGCGAAACTCGGGCGATTGCCGCAGACTCGTCGTCCGATCAATTTTCGCTACATGTGAGGGGGGTATAACAATTGCAACATGTCCGAGCCGGGGCCGACTCAGGCTAACATCCCATACTCTAGGGACTCCTCTGCAAAGAATGTACTGAAAATATTCATCAATCAGTTTCCAAATTTGGCATCATCAAAAATCTGAAAGGCAAGTATTTCCAAATTTGAATAAACGCGTGATAGAAAAGGGCAGCTGGGACACCGTAAAGACTTTGCCTCCCAACGTCTGCTCTAACGTTACCTTAAAAAACCTTCTGTAGTATACACTTTTGTTCTAATCCGCTAGAGGCCGCTTCGTTTTGTCTGCACCAGGTGTTGCAGATGGCATGTATCATGGCAATTGATATTTTGTACCAACTACTTGTTAGATGTTTGGATAAAGTTACAATTGTTGCTGCGAAATGTATTGATAATCGTATTTCTGCGTCTATACGGTAATTCGACGAGTTGCTAATATTCGTAACACCAGGACGCTTGTTTTCGTGAGTTTGTATGATGACGTCATTGTCAGACGACAGGCCCACATGTTTCAAGGCAAGAAAGTCGACATTTTCTGCGTCGTTAGCGTCAGCTTGTTAGGTATACGTCATATTTGTCATCAGATTTAACGTTTAGTATGGAAAGTCTATTTACAACTAAATATGTGAGGTACTAAAATGATTAGATTTCTTTGTGGTTTATATTTTTTATACCAGGATATAACCCGACTTATTACCTGAAGGTTTTAATGAATTATCTTTAGACGTTGCGCTATTGTAGAACTCAAGTAAACATTATCTATTAAACGTCTTAGAAAATAGATGATTAATTTGTTTAGGTGGTGCTCTAGATCTATTAATTGCGCTGCAAAGACATCCAAATCATTTATGATACGCTCCTTATCTTGGATATAATGTAACATTATCGTATACATTTCAATGTCACCCCAAACTTACAGCATGTACATGTCAAATGTCATTACGAGATAAAAACCAACTGTTCTTAACAACTATTCAGTATTTGTTGCTGATTTAGCATAGTACATGGATATATCAATTCTTGTTTCGGTTGATTTGATTTGGAAATGTATTTGCATTTGTTTTACGTAAAACTTGACTAGTTAAACGTTTCTGTTTTAAGCTTGTATTTATTTTGGATAAAAAAATACAGTTCTAGTAATTAACTAGCTAGTACAAATGTTTATCTGTATGATAAATCTGCCAAAGTCAATTTTTTCAAGTATATACGTGTATCCGTAAAAAAATATGCAATTCAGCCTATGGCAGCGATGTACTTTTATAATTGAACACAATGATCAAATAGACAAGCATTATTTGTCCTTGGTGATATCGAATGTAATATTAGTGTGAAAGTTCAGAGACGAAATGTTTTTCTTCTTTCTTTTCAGGAATGAAAGCAAAATGAGGCGAGCAGCTGTGTACAGCACGGAGCGAGCCGGCTCTTTCCGTCAAAACCCCGCTTCGTTTCCGTCAAGTCGAACCCTCACAGGTTAAAATAAGACGCGAAAGCAAATTCTTGAAATGTCTTCGCTTACTGCCAAATGCTTGAGTTGCCTTGGCCGGCCGCCGCAGGGAAGTGTCGTCTTACATAGTGACGTTATCCAAGGCCGGTAAGTACCCGGGCTGTAGGAATGAAACATGGCGGACGCTGACGGCCGTGCGTGCGCCCCAGGGGAGCGATGCGAAGATAAAATGGCTCGGAGGGCGAGGATAAGGGCACGGCGGGCGAGAGAGATGGAAGTAGCGGCGCGGAATGAAGCTCAGTACACCGAGACGACCGTCACTGTAACCACGGCGTCTCTGTACAAGCAGGAGGCGCGGGTATGTGGAGCCACCGCTGCCGAGACGAACTTAGGAACGCCCGAGAACTTTAAGCAACCAGAAGGAGCGAGCGCAGCTCCGAAAGAACGGGAACAGCAGCCGCAGAAGACGTCCAGATCGAAGGAGAAGAAAGGCGGCAGGCGGCTAGTAAGCAGACATATACGGGAGAAAAGACGGAGCACCGGCATAGTCAACCTGCAGATGGTCCTTGCAGACGACATGGACGACGATCATGACCAGGTATGGTAATGTTACAGTTTACCAGGGGGAGAACCAGACATTGAAAACCGAGTAGGGTGTCCTAGTTAAAGGCTGTAAGTTGCGAACGTGTCCCAGCTCGCAGTGTATAGTATACTACATAAAAATCAGGTTTTGATACTTTTTAATATCGTGAAATATCCAGAATGTCTTTATTTCTTGTGTTATTTTTCATGTGAGCCTGAGACCCCAATCAGAGAACGAGTTGTCCCTACCCGTTCCGATACGTGAGTGCCGGTGAAGGGTTACCCCAGTTATTTCTCAAAGTGGACATAACAAGGCACAAGTGCACACGGTTGTGACGGCTGCCCGCTGTGATGGGTACATAAGGGACCAGAGCGCCTTTCTAGAATGTCAAAACACAGCCGAAACAAGTCACAAATTTAAAACATCACTCTCACCTTTATGGTGATCTGTTACGAAACGTAGAGCTCATTTTTCCTATAACTTGGCTAACACAAGCCTTGAATTTTGCAACAGACATTCGCGAGTAATATACAACTTGACCGCCATTTGTTTACGTTATTTTGTCAACGCCATACATTGTCGCTGTACTGCACAGTTTCTAAGAAATCCGAAGTACTCGTCAAGAATCTAATTAGAATTCTTCCTACTCTATCAGTCTCCCCCGCTATGCAACATTAAAACAAGCGATTCTTTCCAATGCCTATATTTAGTGGTAATAGGTTGGGCAAGTTAAGTGTTTCAAAACACTGTACTGCTTGAGGAGATCTTGTATATTTTCTACAGCCTTATTTATATAACAGCTTGATCTTTAAGTTACACTAACACTGTGGTGACTTTAACAATAATATTTCTTAGAGTCAGACCTTACCTCTCATATCACACGTCATTTCAAAACAATGTTTTTGCCCAATGTTAACAGAATAGGAAAAGTACTAGACACTATGTGACAGGCTACACTTCGCCAAACTTTCAATGTGTGCGGCACATTAGGTTTTCAAGAGAGCGAATCTGGCCACCTTCAAACTATGTACTGTTTGCAAAACAGGCCCACAGTGCTTAAGCTTGCACTTGGCAATGTTCAGATTTAGTTACAAGGAACGTGCTTCGGATTATACTGCCCCCCCCCCCCCCCTAACGTCTTGCTGATAAACGCTGGAATTTTAATCTGAAGTGAAGTCGGTGTTTCCCCAAGTGCATCGTTTCCTGATTGTCACTGTCACGTCCTTTTGTTGGAACCATAGATACAAATATTTTTAGATTCTTGATAGATTCTAGATTCAGTAGATTTTCACTATCATCCGTCTTGCAGCTTTTTCTTTTGGTAGATATCACTAAATAGCTTCCTGTCTGTCACTGACTCGTCCTTATGTTGGAACATAGATAAAACTATATTTAGATTCTTGATAGATGTCCTTTTAGATTAATAGATTTTCACCATCATCATCAGTCCTGTAGCTTTTTCTTTTGGTATATATCAAGAAAAAGCTTCCTGTTTATCACTGTCTCGTCATTCTGTTGGGGTCATAGATAAAATATATATTTAGATTCTTGATAGATGTCCTTGTAGATTGGTAGATTTTCACCCTCATCATCAGTCTTGTAGCTTTTCATTTCGGTAGATAATGTTATAACCTCCAATATTTCACCATGTTTTCAGACAAAAAGAAAACTACTTTCCTTCTAACATCACAGAACCCACACATTATAGAAAAGGTGGGATAATTCATCTTCCACTGTCTCCAATGGAAGAAAGTCGAACCCAACAAGTTACAGTTAAGCTTTTAGACTAATGTAGATATATTCTATATTGTTCTACACTACTTTTTTGTTTGTCCTCTTTCATGTTAAAAGAAGTCGAACCCAAGAATTTGCAATAAAACTACCTATATCACTATGTCACTAAATCACAGTACATGTATTGTATTTTAAAAGGGTTCATTGTCTTTAGGAAGTTGACAGACGGTTCTTAGATTGTTAACCAGTTGTGGATAGAGAACCTTGTTTACCAGTGATTTTTCCAACCGGATGAAAATATTCATGGACGACTTCGGGAATGTTTTGAAAACAAAAGGAAAACCTTGGGGTAACCATTACAAAGATCAGCTTCAGATATTCTGCTTGTATTGCACGAGTCATCAGTTGCATTCCAAATGTCTTTCGTATTCAAGAAGAAAAAGCAACTTAAAGGTGGAAAAATGGTAACATTTGTCGCATTTCACAAAGAAAGATGATTGTATGCAAATGAGAGTTCATTTATGACGGTAATTAAAATTATAAAGATTTCATAAGCACTGTTTCTTGTATACGGAAAAAAGATACAAAATCATGCTATCAGAACGGTTAGAAAATAACGTATTATCGTACTCTTAGTACTCCTAGTCTTGAAATTTGTTGTCAAAACATCTCGGGTCTGATTTTAAGTCCTCAACCCCAAACTCCCAGATCACTTGTAAATGTTGATGGCACGTGCAAAACTTCACAAATAACGTATTATCGCACTTTTAGTCTCGTCTTGAATTTTTTGGCAAAACATCTCGGGTCTGATTTTAAGTCATCAACCAAAACTCCCAGATCACTTGTAATGTTGATGGCATGTGCAGAACTTGACAAATCCGGTCCAGCCAGCACAAGTCGCTGACGGATGTGAGGCGGCGAAGAGAGAAAGCTTCAGACGATTTCCTCCCAGCCATCTGACCGAGGTTGCCCCTCAGAAATTGTTTCTGGCTCGTCAGGCGATAATAGAATACCGGGAGAACATGAGGCGGGAAGCCGGGAGATGTTTGTTTAGGAAAGGTCACTTTGTAAAAGGAGGCACCGCCTTTCTAGGCGAGCCAAGGACTTGGCATGGTCGGATACAAAGCAAGGAGACGTCTCTGTGTAGTGTCAGTCAGACCAGGCGTGACCACGGCTTTCAGTGGCCCGATGGAGGTACTAAGGTGGTGTAAGTCGAAGGCTTTCAGCAACCATTTTCAGGAAAAACACATTAAGGGCTTTAGTTTAACGTCACAAACGCCCTGCTGGTTGTCCGAGCCTGGAAAGTTTAGAATAACACATCCTTATTGTATAATGTTTATTATGTTTTTGGCTTCTGTATCTAGAGTTAAAGGTTATACCTGGGCATTTTCAGCTTTAACCATTAAATATTGTGGACATTATTACCTTACGTCACGATCACGTGTGTGCTATAATCTTATATAACACATCAGCGTGTCCATTTTCATTTCAATTAATTAAAACATAAATGCCCATCTTAATTTCAATAAAGTGCGATAAAGGCGTAAAAAATATAGTTAGTCTCTTTTGTGTATTCTATTCCAGTTATCCATATTCTAATTCTAACTTCTAAAAGGTATTTTCCTTGAGCTACTGACACTAGGTAGACAGCACCGAAAGCTATCTCTAAAGTATACGAAAAGGCTCTAGCTTCGCTCGACTGAAATACAAATAAGACATCACGATGTTAGCCAATGTCAGAACGCTCTAAACAGGACTAAAGTGGACCATTCACCAACCTGTACGGTACAGTATTGATATGCCACCAAGTTGGCAAGAGGAGTTATTTACTTATGGCAAAAAGTCAATACTCTGCGTTCAGCAACAATAAAGTTGACTGGGTCTTTTGTGTTCCTGTAAATTTATGTTGTCAGTCTCGGAAACAGCACCCTTTAGTATATTGGTAATGGCCCTCATATGGTGCCAATGACCCAGATATTGTGTACATGGGACCATATGTGCAGTGCTGATAAAGGAATAGTCTATCAGCGTGAAGGTATAAAAGGGGGTGGTGGTTTACGACGCTTAGTTCTCTCCAAGTGCAAAGGAACAAACGGTTATATGACAGGTCATTCTGTTTAGTATAGATAACTGGGTCAGTTTTATCTTTCTCTCTACTGCCAAGTCATATGAAGATACTAGTTTTAAGGAACACATAAATGGAACAGGTTTGCGTTTGTTTATAATTGTGTGTGTGTACAATGTGTATCTATGTGTGTGTGTGTGTGTGTGTGTTTGTGTGCATGTGTGTGTGTCTTCATGAGTGTGTGTACGTTGTGTGCATGTGTCTGTGTATGTTTGTGTGTGTACATTAGTGTGTGTCTGTGTGTGCATGACTGTGTGTAAGTGTGTGTGTGTGTGTGTTTGTTTGTGCATGAGTGCGTGAACGTTGTGTGTATGCGTCTTTGTGCGAGTGTGTGTGTGCCTGTGTGTGTGCACGTACGCGTGTGTGTACGTGAACGTTGTATGCATGCATGTGTCCTTGTGCGTGTGTGCATGTGTGTGTGTGTGAGGGCGTAAAACCTTGACAACTAAGCAATTGATCTCTCAGCTGGCACCGGAAAACTGCTCTCCTGTTTTTCAAGAATGTCGCACGCAAGAATGAGGAAGTGAAAACAAATACACACCATGAAGGACATGTAAAAAACGGAACAATTACTTTTCCACCAAGTGATTTCTAGAGTCAAGGCTAGTAGGGATAGTGCATTACTGTATGAGACACTGGTACCTGTGGACGACAAAATACAATTATAAAAAGTTTTTGTTGACTATAGCTGTCTATCCATTGATTTTTGAAACTCCCTATTACGGAACATTTTTAGTCAATACGTAAAGTTGCAGGTATGTGCATTGAAACAACGTTGTACAGCATGTTGAGAAAGAATTTAAAGAACAACCTCCAATTTGTGCTGTAACTGCTGTTATATAGCCTACAATACAGGTGCCCTTTCTTACTAAAGTTTTGGACAGTTCTTAAGTCGTACTGACGCCAGCACTTAGAAAAATGACCCAGTACTTAACGGCGACGTTTGAAGCGGATCTCCCGTGTCCTTTAACGCACTGTGGCCGTGAAAGGGACCGATTACAGACCTAACCCTTTGGAATGTACAAAGGACATTTATCGAATAAGATAGAAAGGTCAATGACCGCCCTTGACCCCTTGTTCTGCCAATCATTCGAGACCAGGGCTGTTGATTTTTTAAACACTTTTTTTTACGCTTTCTTGATGATTGACGTTTATCTAGGGTTGACAACGCCTTTTTTTTCTTTTTAGACGTTTTTCTTCTTCTTTAGCCATTTGGTGTATATGATGCATTTCAATACCTTGTTGTTATATTCAATGCTAGCATTGCAACTAAAGCCGATCCAGGTTCCATAGTTACGTTACTTGAAAGTTAAAATACTAATACTTCCTATTCGTTCATAACCTTTTAGGTGAAACAACGTCTACACTATAGCTAGGCCACTATAAGAACTGATTCTTATTTTCTTCGAATTCGTAGATAAGTCACTACTTAGAAAAACAGCTTTATCGTTTACTTAGTGATAACATCCTAATTACCTCCATGAAATGTCATGGAGGTTATATTTTACCCAGCGTTTGTGTGTGTGTGTGTGTGTGTGTCTGTCTGTCTGTCTGTCTGTCTGTCAACAAGATAACTCAAGAACGGCTGAATGGATTAGTTTCATACTTGGTGTGTTGGTGGGGTGCGATAAAAGCTGAAAGTGATTAGATTTTGGGCCCCCTAGCGGCTTTCCTTGGTACTGCAGCGCAACTTCCGGTTTTGCTATCTCGTGTTCTGAACACGCTATGGTCACGATTTTTAAGTGTTAGATAGCTCTTGTGCTCAGAAATAAGTGACATAAGTTTTGGCCCCCTACCGACTAGGTTTGGGATAGCAGGGGCATTTTTGTCAAAAACTTCTGAAGAGGATAACTCAAGAAGGGAACAATGGATTTTCATGATTTTTGGTATGTAGGTACATTAGACAATGTTGTACAAGATAAGATACTAATTATGCAAAATAGGAGTACATTTGCATAATTAATGAGAATATTCTATCATAGCAGTTTTTTCAATGTATCTCTTGTCCCGGACATAATATAGTCTTGACGTTTGGGTGGTAGATAGCTTGCAGTGTCATGACAAAGTGGGGCAGATTTCAGCCCCCTAACATGTACTTTCAGAACTGCAGGGGCGTTTTTGTCAAGACATTCCAAAGACGATAACTGCAGAAAGGATTGACGGATTGGCATCATTTTAGGGGTGCAGGTAGCTTAGGCAAAGGTGTTCATAATGATATACATGTTATGCAAATGAGGACCTTATTTGCATAATTAATGAGGAAATTGTATAATACCATTATTAGCAATAACTGGACTTCAATAAATGTAACACTTATTAATTATGATAGATGGAATATAAGCAGATACCAAATATGGTAATGAGGAACTTATTTGCATAATTTATGTCAAAATTGCAAAGCCACTTTATGTCTAATGATTGGAATTTTATACTTGTGACATGTGTACGTTAGTCAATGATGAACAACACCACGCATAAATTATGTTAATGCATTAGTCAATTGCATGAAATTTACAAAAGCTCTAAATTTTCATGGAGGTATGAGGTCGCCGAACTCTAGTTTATGTTGTGATTATTGGGGCTATACTTTATTGAAAAAGACTTTGATTATGTTATTTACTGAGCTTAAGCAATACTACCTCCGAATTATAATTTGCGCTCAAGTTCTGCCAGTGTGCGTACCTATCCTGAAGTCTCACGTCTGTCTACAACAAATCCACAACCGTCATACGAGTTAATCCCAATTTGCCGTCGTCAACCTAGTTATTCGTACGAGTTACCGAGGTTCTAGCCACGCCGTCTGCCGGTCTGTGTGTCCGGTAAACAGTCGTGTCTTTACGGCCTTGAATCTCCAGCTGATAGAGCTTAAGTGGCGAGGGTTCTCCTGTCGTCATGTTTACGTAACACCGGGCTACGTAAAGTCACAAGTAGGTGTGGGACGGTAGTGGCGAGAGGATGTACCACTTCTGAACTTGAAGGGGTGATCAGGAATCTTAAAGGATGGAAAAATGTGTTGGATATGCTAAGTGGTTTAGATAAAAAAAAAATACAGAAGAAACATTTTAGAAGATTTTCGTGAATTCGCCCTCGTCATCCCTTTCATGTTATCTAGGCAATACTAATTTAAGAAAAGGCTCTATGCAACCTTGGTCAGTGGATTTTAAAAGGTATATCAAAAGTAATGTTCATCTGAAAATGAACGTTCATCTGGAAATGTGCATATCCCTTTCGACACTCTCGATTTCCTAGTTTGTTGCAGAGAATGAGTTTTATTAGCTTATGCGAAAAGATAGATTAACATATAAAAATGTAAACCAAAGTACACAATCAAATACACGATAACATTGATAATCTTCGTCGGACTGTTTAATTGTTTGTAAGATTAGTTAAAACTGAATTAAGAGAACCTAATATAACTTAACTACTGTTTATCTACAATTGATTAACGAGCGGGTTACCGGGTTGAAATACCAAGAATTACTCACCATTTAGCCTACTGATAACGGACGATAAATTACTCGAACAAAAATAGACGCAGTACTAAGGATCCTCATGCGTTCATTATAGAATTATCTTATCATGTTGGTAAATAACTGAGCTATCAAGTTCTTATATTGGACAGTATTATCTACATGTAGGCAAGGATGGCAATACTTCATGTTTGAGACCGCATTTTTATTTTGCAGCAGCGACACCTAGCTGCAGTGCAATGTATAACCATTCGTTGTTGCCCTGAGGAAGGTGACAGATAGTCTCCTGGCAGACGTGTCCGCTGGATAAAAAAAGAGGGACAAATAAGTTGCTATTTGCTATGGGTTTTCAGTCCTTTGCAGTCTATCCAGCTTATAATCCACCGGTCGGTTAGTTCACTTCTAGGCCAATTAACTCCAACTAGACTTTTATTCCTAACTTGGCCAAAGTCCCCTATTACTATTCGGAGTATTCGGCCAGACGGGAGTCTGGTAGAGACAAAGTGACAGATGGTCACCAAAACATCGGTCCTTGATAACACATGGTCGTGAAAAAGGACTTTGTTTATTCATTTATGTTTATAATTGTGCTGTAAGGTTTTACTTGCTCATTTTCTTTCTGTTATATATGATTAGCTCTTTCGATCACCTTAAGATAATAAATATGATTGATTGGAAGGGTGACATCGTCCTACAGCACATTGGCCCCTTCTACCCCCCCTCCCCTGACTGTGACGTAGAAACAGTTTGAATTAATCCTCAAGTATTCCAGACATGGAAGACGTTATTTGAACAATGTATGACGGTAAAACAGTAATGCCTTCTAGGCTTGTTTCGATCCGGGTGAACCTGGAAGGTTATTCTTTTTGGTAAGATTAATGTATGTATGTGTGTATGTATGTATGTATGTATGTATGTATGTATGCGTTGTATGTATGTTTGCTCGTGTAAATGTTTCTATGTATCAATGTGGTTTAGCAGCATAAGCTATTGATGGATTGTCATGCGATTTGGTAGGTAACTTGTTAGGTAATGATTGAATTTTGGCCATGGGCTCCCTAGCGGCCTTCCTTGTCACTGCAGAAGAGTGTCAGGTATTGATATGGATTCTCCAGAGTACTGTAAATGCATTTTTAATAGTTCGCGGGGATTTAATTTCGCGGTAGCGGGAAAAAGGACTTTTCGCGGTAACACCATAGACTGCAGTCTAATACTATAATAGAAAAATGTTCGCGGTGGTTTTAAGTTCGCGGTGAAGTGGTCACCGCGGAAACCGCGAACATTAATCCACCGCGAACATTTCTGCATTTACAGTATGTTGTAAACTGTGATATGTAAGTCTGTTGTTTTATCTTCTTGTTTTCCCCATAGAACTCCAAATCACAAGAAGCAGTGACGACATCTGCGACACACCAGAACGACCGGAAGTACTAGTGAGTCGCCACATCCGGGTCAGACGCGCGTGGTCCTATGGGAGATTCCTGGTGGCACATGCCCTCCTGTTTTTTTATACCACAAATGTACCAAACCAGTGTAGTTGTCGGACGCTTGGCGATAAAAAACGTTATTCTACCAGCAATCTAGCTTTAACGTTTTTTTTTATTACAGGACTATTAGTTTGATGATTAAGGGAAGCTTTAGATCAAAGGGAAACAAAGATACATATAGTATGTAGGTACCATTTTCATACTTGGTAAACTGCTGTAAGGGTTATATATAATCTTATATCACCGATGAGCTTCGTAAATTCATATCTGTTGATTTTTCTCAGTAAATTGGTCGACAACCGTTTTTGTGTGACGTCATAGCTATGATATGTCGTCACACACAGAGAGACGTACAATAACTTTTGTATCTGAAATTGCTTTGTAACATTTCCAATATCAAGTTGTTTTATATAGCCATATCTTTAATGAGAATTGGGTAAGAGGTAAGCTAGAACTGCTAAGGATGGCTTCAGATAGAGTACGAGCGCCTCCTGGCAATATGTTTGCTAACTGCATCTGAAAGCTAGTGCTGTAAAATGTTGTACATGTGGAATAAGTATAGTTTGACCAGCGCAGAGAACTTCAGCAATGATTATGATTACTAGTTGTTGCTTTCTTTGATGTTAATTACTAATTAAGTTTCCAAATGATTGTATATTAAAGAACTAGAATGTAAGATAATTATCAATAACGATAGTGGTAATAGGATTCACTTATAAATTTGCAAATCTTAATGATATATTTCATTTTGCTTCCGCCTAAGATAAAATTAGATAATGTCGGATACACGATTCATTTTTGTTGCAGTAGAGAAAAGCATAGAAAACATATCCTGAGTTTTATGGCATTGCTTTTCATTTTATTTATATCTGAACAAGATTTAGGGCATTATATTTGTCAATATGGCATATATAAATAAAAGCAAACTTGCCAAAGCATTCACTAATTTTACATCATTATTAGGCCTATAGGTTAGTGCTATTTGCTACATGTATACAGTGCTACATAATAGTCTTAACAGAAATGTTCGAACATGTCTGGAGCAAAGTAGTGTCATACATTGTATCCTTAACGATTAACGTTAGTTCACCTTTATCCGTAGGGTAACCTTTATCCGTTCTTTTGAAGAACAACGTATTTAGCAAGTCGACAGATGATGGTTTCAAACTGCAATATTTTGAAAATAGTACAATTTGAAACTACCGTCCATCGACTTGATATCCCTGGTTACCCTGTTTAGCAACACAACGGATATAGGTTACCCCGCGGACAAAGGTGAACTAACATTACACTTCCAACACAATCTGCTTTGTACATGAAGAAACAGTACAATATATGTATATTGAAGAATCCAACAGTGTCTTTCTTTCTGGTCATGCATTATTAGTGATCACGGGAAGTGCCATCAGAATACAAATCTTCGTTTAAAGTGATGTTTACGTTAACAGTTAACTAGGGTTCATTATCAGCTTGTACCAATATCTGTACCAAGTGTACCAGTATAGCTGTCTTTTGGAGTAAGCACCAGCTTAATAGGTACATAGCTCCAGCTAGTAACGCAACGTTACTGAGCAACTAGAAAAGGAGGAAACCATTCAATTTAGCGCGCTATCCAAATCTATTATACATGTCGAGTCCCTTCCTCCTCTTTTCTCAATCTCCAAGAATATAAGATACTAGTAGTATCAAAAGCTGACAGAGGAGTGAAGCCAGCCTAGGAGTGAGTGTGTTTCGCTTCCGGAGCATACACACTCCTAGACTAGCTTCACTCCTCTGCCAGCTTTTGATACCAATAGCAATAGTATCTTATGCTACCGAAGGATCTGCTTGGAGATTACTCTTTGGAGAGACTCGGTAGCTCTAATTAATGTGGATGGCTACCTGCGAAAGAGGACAGAGAGGCTCGACAGCTATAACAGGTTTAGCTACCAGGTTACACTGAACTAAACGTGAGCAAGTCCATACCGTGTGTCGCCTTGTAGACTGCAGATGTGGTATTAATCGCAAGGTGACGCGCTTGACACGTTGAACAAAGTTGGAGGTAAGTAATAAAAAGTACAGGTAGAAACTTCTCTCATTTACTTGTGCTTGGGGGGAAAGTCTTAAAACTCGACAATCACGCGGATATATAGGCTAAAACTCGATATTGTGCTTGCCGGGCGAGCGATACGCCCGCCATTAAAACACTGAACAGATGTGATGGTCTGCCGCCTGGTCGGCTTCATTTCCAAAATGCTTTAATTTTCAATAAAAAAGATAACCGGCCTTTAATACATTGCGAGATGCTAAGTTTGTCGAGAACACTAGCGGGGTGAAAGTCTCGGATGTTTTGTGGTTTAGATGAACTAGGAAGCGATTTGTCAGGTTAGCGGCCGATTCCACGGGCCGGCAGTTGTGTTTGGGGAATATCCCTTTTCCCCGATAACCGTACCATTTCCCGAGGACTGTCCCCTTATAAAGGAAGGAACGTCCCCTTTCCAAGAGGACTATCTCCTTGAAAGTCAAAGACTGTCCCCTTTTCTAGAGGAATGTGCACATTCGCGGGGAATATCACCATTCAGTTTGCCTGGGTATACCGGCGTGGGTCGACCGCAGCAGGCAAAGGGTTTGATATCGGAGATGAAAGTCAAACAGAATTCCTGTATCTCACAGTCACTTATTACTCTTTAAGGAGTTGATGCGGAATGACAACAACAGTTTACGAGACGGACAACGGAGTCGGGGTTACCTAAAGATCTGTGAACCCAAAGGAGGTGTGCTAGCAGGGTGTGTTCTACTAACGCGAACAAAGGGAACCGCCACAAGCCGACTTTCCGCGTACACAACAAGGTATTAACGTTCCATTCTACACAAGAAAGACAAATTACTCTACCCACTTGACCTGGCCGCCAAAATAAACCAAGACATGGGAGATACACCTTCCCAAAAGGAAGCAGTGAGACATCGTACACAAGACGACGGGAATGGGCCTGTTGTGTTGATATCTCCCTACAAAATGGCGCAACGGTCAGCCTGTATACACTGTAACACTACTCCTTCGTAAACTACTCTGTCAACCGTAGAAAAAATGACTGGTTGAACACACAAGACTATCTTTTATTCAGAAAACTGTCTTTATCTTTAAAAAGAAAGATAACACTTGTCCAAAAAGATACTTTATTTTAAAATTCTATCATTGAAGTTGGGTAGGAACTTCGTACCATTGCCATACGATCGCATACTGGGGACATTCTTCAGATAGTCGTCTTGCAAAATTCTGCTGTCTTGTTATGGAAAAATTTGTCTTTATAGATCATTGTCGGCGGTTGGTTCATGTCACAGCCTGATTAAAAGCTCTGCGACATCGTAGGACGGCTCACGAGGAAAGTGAGACCATGTAAGACTATGTAGTAAGATTAATCGCATTAGTTATGTTTACTTTCCCAGCATTGTCCTCAAATCGGATCTTGTAGAGTGGAATGAGGCAAAATTTCCCAAGATTTCGCCTTTTTTCTACACAATGTAGAAAATTCCTTTTCCATATTCTCCCCAGAGAAAGAAAAAAGGCATGCCCTATAGATACTGTATATTATCCCCTCCTTACTTTATCCAAACAGAGCATTAACTAAGACAACGAAACGACAGACCCACCAAGTGGTGCACAAGCCACGGCATTGTTTCACGCCAACCGGTGGCAATGGAGTGGAGAATTTTCATCCCCATGAAAATGTCGGGATGAAATGTTTTGCTGAATCCACAAAGAGTGATGTAAACAGTTTGTACAGTTTCAGTCAGTCTGATCATAAGGACGTCATATGTGTCATGGTTTATATTCTGGGTAATGATCTCATAGCGTCACAATTTAGCAGTGATTTCAAGTCGAAGCTACATCTTTGCGATATATGATTAGTTAAAAAGGTAGAGAACGTTGGCCTGAAAGAGTGGTAAAAACAGGGATTCAATATCACAAAAAACGGTACAATTGAGTGGTCGGTACGTCGGAAATTATTACGGGATTGTCGTACGCGTTACTAAAAGATTAAAATTGTGAACGGGTAAATTTGCAGACAGATTGAAAAAAAAACCTGTTGTCAGCACTTTTATAATTATTGTCGTTTCAGTTTGTATAAAGACTAAGTGCGACTGATATTAAAACAACGAAGATATACGAATGCCAAAATTCGACTGAAGGCTAACGTTGGGAACTTGCGTATATATTGAATAAGAAGAAGGGGTAATAGGTGTAAAGTGTATGTATTTTAAAGTACATTATTACAAGTCAGTTAGAAAAATCGTCTTGTAGTAACACAATGGCATCAAGATATGACACTGCCATAGTTCAAAATTTCATATCTCTAGCTCTAGCCTGTTGATTGCATCATTGAGATTTACCTCACTTGTAAAAGGATTGACATAAAAGGTGACTGTCACATTTAATAATGCTAACCCGGAGACCAGACTGTAAGGTTTAGGAGACACAGCACAGGAGCATGCAGGGGATTCAAACCCAGAACCGTCCGATTCTATGTCATTGTACTTTAATGACAATGACAATGAAGTTTGTTGCAGTCAGTTTGGTACAAATGAAGTAAACAAAAAGTTATACTTAAATTATCGTTTACATGCTTCTTCTCTCTTCTTAGAAATGTGTAGACGAACTTAACGTGAAAGATTTTCCAACATATTGTAGTTAGATTATGACATAAGATATTTGAACGGATGTCCCTTCGTTAGGTGTGCATATTTCTGCTCTACATAATAATCTTTACAGCGACTTTCGTAAGGTCTACAAGTATAACAGCTACTTACAGTACAACTAAACACACATATGTATATCCGTGATCTATAGGTATGAATAAGTCAACATATAGGGTCTAGCTTGTCATTTACTCTATTGGTTCTATGGTATGTGTAGCATTAACGAATGTATTATGCAGATCTTTGTTAATATGCAGTGATGTTGTTTCCGTAGCCGCGGTACCGGCCCCAGTTTATCGGCTTTACTGAGACGATGTCTCCCAGACCGTTCCAAAAACACCACGGCGCCTTCACGGCCCGGACAGGCATCCCTCCCTCCTCATTAACTTGTAATCCCCTTTCACGGTTTGATTGTAGAAACAACAATGTCAACTCATCAGCAGCCCCGGTATAGGCGTAGGTCACATTTCCAAACGGCCGGGATGTTTTAAGAAACGAAAAATCAAATTGTATACCTAGAAAAATAAACAAATCATTCCCTTGAATCTTATTTTGACATTTTGTGAATTTTGATGTCTTTTATATTATTCTTTTTGCTCACGAAAGCTGCCCGGCCGGGCCCCTTTTTTGAAATGTGACCTGAGCCATACTGGTATTGTATAGACATAGAGGAGATTCTATTGTTTCACGTAGTACCTTTTTCAACGAAAATAATTCACAGCGTGGTCGCATCTGTCGTCCGATCATCGTACGACTGCAAACTGAGGTCAATGGGAAAGTTGCACGATGTGTCGATCGTACAAAATTTAAATGTCTTGTTACTGTCTTGAATATGTATCATTTGCGGCGACTGGCTCTACAGTCTGCTTGAAAATTAGAAGAAAAAAAAGCTACGATATCAAATTCGGACGTCACAGAACTATACCCTAAATGGAAACCCAGTATAGCTATGTAGCATGGAACGCAACATTACAGACATAAAATACTAGAACTGTTAGAAAAAATAGACTATGGAAGAGAAGCTGTCTTCGTCAACCACGAAGATAAATATCCTCCGTGTTGTGACAGCTACGATATCAAAATCGAACGTGACAGCACCCTAAATACCCCCCCCCCTCATAGCTATGTAGCGTGAAACGCAACGTTGCAGATGTAGAATACTGTTAAAACGATAGACTATGGAAGAGAAACTGTCCCCGTCTACCACATCTCCACCGTGTTGTGACAGCTAATTTCCCCCACACGAGGAAGAGATTTAGACCAGATTACATGACGTATCCGACAGGTTGTAGACACGACATGGCTCATGAATTAACCAGGGAGGTTTGATATCACACGCTGAGTGATCGATTAAGCCTCACCAATAATGTAACGGTCAGAATTTCAAAAATTCAACAATCTTAACGGTTACCCAAAAGAAGAATAAACACGCAGAAACTACAAAGGCACTTAAATGACTACCTAAATATTAGATAATGTGCTCTGATTTGCTTTAAAGTATGTGAGCGCATCTTACTTCTTTCAATCCTAGAAGTAGTAATCTCTGTTTTCATGTATCCTATCGGTATTTTATTGTTGTTATTGTTGTTGTTGTTGTTAGTCTAATTTCAATGCAAAGACATAGATATAGACATCAAATGAAGAAGTGTCAACTTTTCCCCTCATGAAAATGAGAGAGGTCTTGAAGATGACAAGTATTGAAAGAAAAGACCACTGCCCTACTGTATCAGTGGGGTTCAAGCACCGCTAAATTTGCCATACCATTGAACGGCTCTGAGCTCTTTGGCGTAATGATTTGAGTTGCTGGGTTTGTGATCTGACGGCGTGTGTTCGAATCCCAGGATCCATGATATTGTTTTTGTCTGTTTCTACTCCTTTCTTACACGACGGCACTTTAAAATGTTTGTCAAACGTCGGTTGGTACAGTTTTTCCTGTTCCCATGCCGTACGGAGCACTTACCGGCGAGTGTGATTATTCACACGGTAGTAGATGGGAGAGATAACGGCTTAAAAACAACAAGTGCCACCGTCTCACGTCTCCTTATCTTATCACACCGGGCAGTTCATCGGGTCGAGACCAGTTCTATGGCGGATGAACGAGTTTTTTGCGCCGCTTGAGACAACAATAGCGCATCGTTCACACGTCCAAACTGCCTCTGGAGTGGGCATCTTTCACCGGACCCGGTGTCAAGCCAACTACTTGCCCTGATACTGCTTTGGGGTTTTCAGTATTTCTAAGTGTTGTGCGGCAATCTGCAAGCAGCTAGCCCTAGCCCTAGCCCTAGCCCTAGCCCTAGCCCTAGCCCTAGCCCTAGCCCTAGCCCTAGCCCTAGCCCTAGCCCTAGCCCTAGCCCTAGCCCTAGCCCTAGCCCTAGCCCTAGCCCTAGCCCTAGCCCTAGCCCTAGCCCTAGCCCTAGCCCTAGCCCTAGCCCTAGCCCTAGCCCTAGCCCTAGCCCTAGCCCTAGCCCTAGCCCTAGCCCTAGCCCTAGCCCTGGCCAGCTAGCCCTGGCCAGCTAGCCCTGGCCAGCTAGCCCTGGCCAGCTAGCCCTGGCCAGCTAGCCCTGGCCAGCTAGCCCTGGCCAGCTAGCCCTGGCCAGCTAGCCCTGGCCAGCTAGCCCTGGCCAGCTAGCCCTGGCCAGCTAGCCCTGGCCAGCTAGCCCTGGCCAGCTAGCCCTGGCCAGCTAGCCCTGGCCAGCTAGCCCTGGCCAGCTAGCCCTGGCCAGCTAGCCCTGGCCAGCTAGCCCTGGCCAGCTAGCCCTGGCCAGCTAGCCCTGGCCAGCTAGCCCTGGCCAGCTAGCCCTGGCCAGCTAGCCCTAGCCTTACGCTTACTCACTGCTTCATGAAGCAAAACTCTGGCGGGGCATAAATTCGGAGCGACACCCGGCTCTTAGAGAAGAGAACTTAGTGACAGGCCGTTTGAATGATGTCATCGCGTCCTACAGTTAAGTACCCTTCAGGAAATGAGGCATGTTTGTCAATCAAATACCGATCTTGTGACGCATGCTTTTTACTCAGGGCACATATATGTGCATGTGTAATAAACGTTAGATAAAGTATTATTCAGAACAATTCCCCCAAAAAAACATCCAATTGTATTCAAGTAAACATTGAGTTGGTTAATATTGTGATCGTTAACTTGTAACGTTATGTTTTCCTTATGTAAAATATGTAAAAACCCTGCTGGACTAGCCGTATGACTGAAGGATATACTCTCCAAGCAGAGGTTGAGTCGCGTAGATATAGCAGTAGTCGGAAAAATTACACCGGCGCTCCTCTTACGAGGTAAGACGCAACCTCTGCTTGGAGCGAGAGTATGAAGGATATTCAACTATATCTGAAATAGACGAAAGAAATCTATGACTAGGAGGCTGTCGTACTGACGATTATACAACATCTCAACTGCAATGTACGTGGGATTTTGGTTAATGTCTAGTGCAGTTCAGCTGGTTCTTTTCTTTATGATATTTGATAAACAGTGAGCAGTAAACGAAATGTTTTATTTCCTTGTACATGTGGACTGAAATAAAAATGTAGCGGTCCTTGGTGTGAATTAAAATCTTGAAAGTGAGTTTGAAGGTCAGTTGTACCTGTACGTTTGAACCTGTGTTTTTAACTCATTCCACTGATCGCCTGATTGCGCATATATAGGGCTGCGCATACTAGTATATAGGACGGCGCCATTCTCCATTTCAGTAGCCCTGGGCCACACAACTTTGTGCAATCACTACAACAGGGGGCTAGTCCACAGGTGTGCGCGTTCAACTACGATACTCTTCCCAAATATTGAGTGCTAATCAGAGAAAGCAGCATGTACCATTTTAAAAGTCTTTGGTATGACTCGGCCGAGGATCGAACTCACGACCTACCGAATGCAAGGCGAACACTCTACCCACTCAGCCTTTGTAACGGTGAATTGTTCTAAACTACCAGTGAAATACAAAAGTCAAGACTTATTTTACTTTCATTAGTTTTTGAATGTGTCCATTGGCTGGTCGTTGATTCGCACTATTTTCAACGCCACCTATACATGAATATGTTTGAACATATTTTAACGCTTAAGCCCAGCATTGAAGTGTTCTAAATCTGGTATATCTCACTGTTCAAAGATGCGCCGGTACGATTTGACAGAGCTCTCACGGCGATTTCCATCGATAAAAAACGACTCTTTGCACTTTTTGTGTTTTGCTGCCTTTTTAGTCATACGTGTACGTTTTGCACGATATTCCACCCTATAAAGGATAACACAAGTTCAATTCACAACGCAGCGACGCTTGCTGTCAACTTTTCACAAGGTCAATTTTTCGTGAGGTTTGCCCCGTCCTCGCTATCACGGCAATCTCCCTTTCACAGCATACTCCCTTCCTCGGCAAACTCTCTTTCGCGGCACAAGAGAACCTAGCCAACGTTGAAAATCGCGAGCCAAACAATAAAAACCAGCCCCGTTCGAAGACTGCAACGGAGTCTACCTGAGGTACCCTCTCTTAAGCCACCAGCAAATTGATTTATCCTGCTGTCATTAGTTCCTGTGCGGCTTTAAGGAGCTGAATCGTCAGTACCCGTTCATGAAGCTAGGTTTACACTACTCCCTGGTCTCCCTCAATAAGACTGTGAGAATAGAGAGGGTGAAATTAGTGTTTTGGTGCGTTTTCATCCCCACCTGACCCTACCCGACCCGTACACACTACCACTACCAAACGCCATTCTTAGCGCCGAGTTCCCTTGTCACAAAGCCCATGTTAAACACGCGGGTTTTCCACAAGGGTGGCGATCCGACTTGTCGGTCTATTCTGTTCGGTACCTGTTGTGCCTCGGCTGAAAAAGAATACCTGGTATCCCCTGCCCTTTGTGCAGTGTGTGCGCTCAATACAAACTCCGTGTTGTCTTGTTTTGGGTGCGATTGTTGTTAGTTTGTTGTTACTGCGCGACGTGGTTCTCGACTTAGGCGTTATTTTGATCCGTGGCATTTTTCCTGTCGACCTCACGGGTTCAATCACTACCTTGTAGACTACCTTGTAAACCTTTCTCTAGCTAATATCTATTCCCCACAATTGTGTCGTAACCGTCAGAGGATTTGTCTCTACAAACTTCCATCGTATATCCAAACATGACACAAATGATAGCGATGGCGCAGCAGTTGGCGTCCTTGGCAATTCATGGCGAAGAAAACTTACCCCAGAGCAGAACTATTGACGCTACAAACATAGTCATTGTCATGGGCGGAGGTACACCCCCCGACCAGCCGACTTTCCCACCACGGCTAGCCATTAACGCTGGACATTCTACCGTTTTAGTCGGACTTCAAGGCGTATCATGGATATAGGTATCACGGATATCACGGTATAGCTCCCCCACGTGGGTCTATGATAGCCCTGTGGTCGTTTTAACCACAGAATATGGCTTCTGTCCGTTTATAGCGATATTCACACGTCGCTACTGGGTGGCTGTTTATACAAAAATGTTTTCTCTGAAGTTTAAGTTGGCAAAACATTTCACAAAGTCCTGGGTTTCTGGGAGTCCACATTTATGTTATATCTAGTCGTATAACGTTTATGAAGTTTGTATGTCCTTGTTTTTATGTTAAGTCCAGAAAGATTAGTTCAATTATTAAATAATATGTATTTGTCCTGTATGTTAGAAAATGGACGGAACAAGTATCAAAGGTAGAAATAATGAACTTTCAATAAGCAAAATGTAGGAAACTTTTTACCTGGCAATGCATGCATGTATGCATGCGTGCAGTGGTAAGATATACTTGGCAAACCTTTCTAAATATAGATAACTAGCTAAAGGATTTGTATATTTTGAATGGATGAAATGGAAAAAACGAAACGTTTCAAGCCCCATTATGTAGAAAAAAACTGCCTTTAATTTGTAACACATCAGATTATTTACCGTTGGCAAATGTACAAAGAGAATATGTCAGAGTATTTTGTAATCAGAATGAAACAATATTCCTACTTATTTTGATATGTCTGACAGACTGGCCCTTTTTCGAGATGTAAAATCATAATAGTTATGATAGTAATCATATCTGTTATGACCTGCAACAAATGATATGATATATGATAACGTTCAAACGAAAGGGCATTTTTGTGATTACAAAGATATGGTTTACAAACTATAGTAGAAACACAGTGACTGTAGTTAAGGTTTAGATATTCACACTACATAAATATATACAACACTAATATATACAACTGGTATCAAAGATAATATATTTGCACTCTACTGGGATTGCTTAGATTTTTTCTAATAGTAAAGTTTAATGTACAGAAGGACAGAGGTAAGCAAATCTGTCATGAAGCCTTCGCTACAACAGAAAAAAGAATCGTAATAAAGATTTTTCAATCTCTCTTGCTCACCGTAAACGGCACAGTATGAAGACTTCACAGAAAAATGTTTCTATAGATGGTGACATTATTTTGAGTTTTCGTTTGTAGTTCTTTTCATCTCGATTCTTTGCTATTTTCGGAATCGTCTGAATCCTGTTCGGGACTTCTCGGGTCAATGTCGTTAGTTTCCGGAGACGCCGAATCCTTGTCGTCGACGCTGCCGATCCTCGACCGATGATTGTTTCCTTCTTCTTCGTGCAAAACTTTTTGCAGCTTTTTTATGTATTTTATAGCCGCTCGTAAGGTCTCGACTTTGCTTAGTCTTTTGTCAGAAATGTCTGAAGGAAGGTGTTCTCGAAGTCTAGCATATCCTTCGTTCACGCATTTAACTCGTTGTCTTTCCCTCTCGTTTCTTTTTCTAATAAAAGCTGGTTCGAATCCGTAGTCGTAGAGCCCGTATGGCGACGGAAATGGTAGATATGGGAGTCTACCGTTGAGGTAGGAGTCATGATACACGGGGTCCAGGTAGGATTCTAACATCGGCGGGATCCCCGGGACGTCGTCCGGAGGTAGGCGGGGGTCGGGGTACCCTCCGGGGAGGCCTGGCTCTGAGGCGATCGGTATTCCCAGCTGTAGACACGTCGGGGTCGAGTAGGGCACCGGGTCGTGGTGATGGTGGTGGTCTTCGTCCATTGTCCAGAGCTGTCTCCCTTTAAAATAACACAGTATGGCACGGGTTAGATATTGCTGGGACTGACTCATACCTGGTGGAGAGAAACGCTGTGGGTGGTGAGGCATCTACCAACCCCACAGACAAGTCAGACATACCAGGTCGAATTTACCGTGCTTGCCCGTGAGAACGTCGTCCTTTGTCCCGGGAATATTTAGCAAACACGCCGGGATTTTTCCACGTACAGGTTCTCACCCCTACACCTTCACCTCATAATATTTTCGAGGGGGCCTTAAGAAAAGAAGGGTCGAGACTCCGCCTAAGTGGGCACGTTAGATCGTCTTTCCGGACAACATGTATCCACGGGAGGAGAGGGGAGGGGGGCACAGAGAGCTCTCTGTCCGTGATAACGACCGAGACGTACAGTTTATACCCAGGCTTCACGCCCGTGTTGAACTACACACACAAATGGGAAACGTTGTACTTGAAGGGTTATCCAAACTCTTCCTTAAGGCGGTGTTACTGTCATGAACTCATGACCCAAGGTTCTCATTGTTTCATCTCATCAGGCCAAGGACTGTGGTCACAAAATCAGGAGGTTTTGGTTCGAGACGGCCCGTTTTATATGATTTTTAATTTGCTAATAAAACAAAACCACTGAAGGAAATCAACCCTACATCTTCACCCCTGTAGCTGTTTCTCAACGCTAAAAAACAAAATTAAGGCTCTCATTTTTCCTACATTCTTGCAAACGCCATACTTGTATTCGCCTCATACCATTGCGGTAAACACCTGTTGTGGCCAGTGAAGGTCTTTAGTGGCTGGGGATATCGCGGTGCATTGAGTTTCCTATGTACAAATTGGCGCCGTCAAAGTGTTGAAAGATGGGCCCTTCCTTTTCCGTTAATGTTTCTGCTTCTTTGTAAACAGTCCTAAACGTTTTGGTCAAACTGCACTCTTATACGGTTTTTAGTATACCAACACGACCTATCATAAACGTACTGTCTTGTTGCAAGCAATCTTTGCCGTTTCTTTTTATCAAAAGAACGCACGAACGTAGTAGAGAAGAACACTTAATCTCGAATTCCAGTCTTCATGGAAAATATACCATCCTCTACGTAGGTTTACTCGACAAAGAAAGGGGCTACTTGTACGCGGGGACCATGAACGGCTCGGGCCACTTGTTGCTTTGTAAGCGATCTGGCTTCAAACCTGCGCGGCCCGGGTAGGACAGACAACGGTGGTGCACGCGGAACAATGGTCGGCTGGGGTGGGTGAACGGAACGGTACACGGCACGGGACAGAAGCTTACAGCAACGGGTATGACTGTCAAAGGGGGAGACAGCACGGCAAATAAACATGGGGACAGATAATGTTTTCATCACTTATGAGAAGATGTAGAAAATGTTCATCAAGTATGGTTACGAATTGTACTCCTACCGTGAACAAGGTACACTCACTGAACGGGACAGAAACATACAGCGATGGATATGACTATCAAAAAGGGGAGACTGCACGACAAATAAACAAGAAGAGAGATAATGTTTTCATCACTTATGAGAAGATATGGAAAATTTCCATAAAGGAATTGTTACGGATATTCCTCTGTGAACAGTTTACAAGGTACGTGTAACTAGAAGACGGATTATACGGGGCAAAGTATTTGTAAACGAATTCTTACCGCGTTTTCAAATCATGGATCATTGCATTGACAACACAATCAGTTTTCAAAGAAGTACTAGGACACATTATCCAAAAAGGTAAACCTAATTCTATTTTATATGGCTACTACATGTCAATCATAGATTGACGGAAAAAAGTACTCATAGTAAATAAGAATGATAGAGCTTACCTAGTTAAAGACCTGTCACCGTTTCCAGCTGAAACAGGTGCACACAAAGGTATCGATGATTTTGCCACCAAAGATACTTGCAGGAAGTCGACTCTCCAAGCGACAACCTTCTTCCTTCAGCACATGACGACTCGATGTAGACTGCTGAACGATGTTTGTAATGTTGATTTCACGGGAAGAAGAAATCGGCACGAGCGTACTAGAAATCAGAGTTTGCGCATATGACTTGTACATCCGTGTGTCGTCCTCTTAACCACGCTCGGGGGGAATGAAAGTGGTTGGATACATTGATTTTTAGGAATAGCGGGTAGCCAATCCCAGGCGAGCCGCCAGTGGCTGAAGAGGACTCAGGACTAAAGCTGGCGTGGCTGATACAAATCCCGACCAAACAGCGCTTGATTGGAGCTGGGTCGGGTTACGGGTTGTGGCGTCTCGCTGTTCGCGTTCACGGCTCGGAGGAAGCCAAGAATGGGCTACTCCGGCGGGACTGCGCACAACCGAGCGTTTAGATAAGCAAAAATACAGCAAGGCGTGTGAAATGTAAGCTTAACAAAAATGATACGGAGAAATGCTTAAATGTATTGTTACGAAGGTAGATTTCTTCAATTCAATGTTTAACGACCAGTTTGAATTGTTTGCCTTGCTAAATTTTCAGTTTCTTGGGTCGGCAATACAGATAGGAGGAAGCCAATAATGGGCTGCTCTATCGGGAGACAACCAAGCGTTTGGATAAGCAAAAATTCAGCTAGGCGTGTGAAACGTAAGCGGAAGAAGAAAAAATGGTACAGAAAAATGCTAAAAGTATTGTTAGGAATGTAGATGCATTTTTTCAATTCGTTTAAATAGTTTGCCTTGCTTAATTTTTTAAAATTGCTCGAGTCAGCAATACAATATTTTAGCAGAGTGACCAGCCATGTTTCTTCTTGAGTTCGAATTATTTCATTGTTGTAATATATAAAATGAGAACTTTTATAGCAACTGTCCTAGAATGTTAACGTCTTGCTCTTAACGGTTTATGTTTCTTGTGAATGAGTAAAGAAATATAAATGTTTGTAGCCATGCGACAAAGTGCTTGAAAACACAAAAGTCTCGAACACAAATTACTTATGACAGAAGTTGAAATGCTTGTATTCTAAATGTCAATTTTGAATAATTCAACTCTGTCGTATTTTTAGACGTCAGGGAGTATCACTTTTATGAACTTGGCTGTATTTTTGCTACCATTCTTTATAAGGAAAAAGAACGCTACATTCGAAGCCACTCTCTACAATCCTTATGACGAGGTTACATTCGCCTAGTACGATTTATATGTTATAGAATTCTCAACCTGGCCGGGGTTGTTATAGAACCAAGCACCGACAACTAGCTACGACAGCAAAAACCACGTACGACAAAGGCCCGATTATCCGAAGAACGCCCTACTAAGTAAATTAGCGGTCGTACATGTATATTACAATACCTCGACGACTGTGACCAGAACCTTTCCATACATGTACATGTGCCTCTTCTTTTGAACAGTCGAATGCTCAAAACGTGGGCGGGGCCTAGTCAAGTGGTCAGGAGAGTGATTGACAGACAAAGGACTGTCCGTCAGCAGAAGTGAAACAGACCATGCGCCTCGACTGGACTGTCCTGCACTGAATTTCACTCGAGCCAAATTCCGCTGTTTACGATACTGCATACAATTTTTATATGGTACTCTATACAACTATATACTAGCCTACTAGCTTACCCAAAGAAGGTTCTTTAAGCTATGATATATAGTTTTTTTTGTGGGATATCAAGTTAAAAACAAACAATTCTAGTGAAGAAATGTGCATGTTAAAAAGCAAGATAGCAACACGGTAACAGGAAAGAACTAGAGTTCGGCGACCTCATACCTCCATGAAAATTTAGAGCTTTCGTAACTTTCATGCAATTGACTAACACATTAACATAATTTATGCATGGTGTTGTTCATCATTGACTAACGTACACATGTCACAGTTATAAAATTCCCATTATTAATCATAAAGCGGTTTTGCAATTTTAACATAAATTATGCAAATAAGTTCCTCATTACCATATTTGGTATCTGCTTATATTCCACCTATCGTAATTAACATGTGTTACATGTATTGAGGTCCAGTTATTGAAAACAATGGAACTATACAATTTCCTCATTAATTATGCAAATTAAGTCCTCATTTGCATAACATGTATATCATTATGAACATCTTTGCCTAAGCTACCCGCATGCCTAAAATGCAGGCAATCCATCGTTTCTTTCTGCAGTTATCCTCTTTGGAGTGTCTTGACAAAAACACCCATGCAGTTCCACAATTAAATGTTAGGGGGCTGAAACTTGCCCCAATTTTTCATGACACCAAAAGCTATCTACCACCAAAATATCAAGACCATAGCATGTCTGGAACAAGAGATACATTGAGAAAAATGCTATGATAGAATATTCTCATTAATTATGCAAATGTACTCCTGTTTTGCATAATTAGTATCTTATCTTGTAAAACATTGTCTAAGGTACCTACATACCAAAAATGATGAAAATCCGTTGTTCCCTTCTTGAGTTATCGTCTTCAGAAGTTTTGGACAAAAATGCCCCTGCTTTCCCAAAACTAGACGCTAGGGGGCCCAAACTTATGTCATTTCTTCCTGAGCACAAGAGCTATCTAAAACTTCAAAATCGTGACCATAGCTTGCTCAGAACACGAGATAGCAAACCCGGAAGTTGTGCTGCAGTACCAAGGGAAGCCGCTAGGGGGACCAAAATCTAATCATTTCCAGCTTTCATCACACCCTACCAACACACCAAGTATGAAACCAATCCACCAAGCCGTTCTTGAGTTATTTTGTTTACACACAGACAGACAGACACACAGACACACAGACAAACACAGGGTAAAATATAACCTCCATGACATTTCATGGAGGTAACAAAGAAAAGACAAATGCGACAGTGTTATGAATGTTCTAAAACTTCTAAATTCATGTTTGAAATTTTTTCTTGTAACTGGCACCGGCTTCATGGAATCTCATAACATCAATAGACATACTTGTACTGTTCCATTGTCAAGGTT
This sequence comes from Branchiostoma floridae, assembly GCF_000003815.2. NCBI lineage: Eukaryota > Metazoa > Chordata > Leptocardii > Amphioxiformes > Branchiostomatidae > Branchiostoma > Branchiostoma floridae. The sequence continues at coordinate 8,378,815 of NC_049997.1, forward strand.
TAACATGGTAATGTTATCTGTACTTCGAAAACATAAATTTGTGGGATAAGATGGAAAAGTTCCTTTACTACCCCATGAAAAATGGAGGTATAGATTTTGGTTTGTCTCTCGGTGTGTCTGGGTGTATTTTTGTATTTTTGGATATTTTTGTCAGCATAACTTCTGAGCCTGTCATTGGATTGGTATTTCGTATGTGGGTTGCTGTTGGGAAGACAAAGGTCAAGGTCAACTTTAGGCCCCCTGGTGTGTGACCTTTGTACTGCAGCAGAGCTTCCGGTTTTTGTAACTTTTGTCCTGGACGCGATGTGGTTTTGTTTAGCTTTCAAAGTTCGAAATTTCAGAGAAGTTATTCTTGGGGAGTTATCACCCCATCTTTGTACCTTCTCTTACCTAATCCAATAACCTAGACAAGTTTTAGTTGGCTAATGTCACAATCGGTAGGGTGTTCGATTCATGCTCCACCAACCTTGTGCCCTTGGGAAAGGCACTTAACACGACTTTCATTCCTTCACTCAGGTGAAAATGAGTACCTTGCTTCGGTTAGGGCTGTGCCTTTTATAAGACGTTAAACAGGTCCCGTGTGTGAGGAGAGCCACACATCGGACGCGCTAAAGAACCCACCAAACTTATCGAAAAGTGTAGGGGTCATTCAGGGGGGTGAGCGGATCAAAGTGAATCTGTCCGGACAGGCAGCTTGTACTTTTCAGTACAAACCTGTAATGCAATGAGGCGGTTCGTCGGGTATACAATACAAACAAACAAACAAACAAACAAACAAACAAATTTGGTAAAGCAAAAAATGGCTGAGAGTTAAAACTCTAGCCGGAATGGACAAATAGACAGCCTGTGTAAAAGATATGTCTTTTTGTTTATCTATCAATTCCCTTACTTGCACTGTATTAATGTATTATTCATGAATATCTTGAGCACAAGTCACAGATCTGGACTACCCTGGATTAAGAATACATAGATAGATAAATAAATAAACAAATGAATAGAAAGTCTGATGTATCATAAAGATATTGTTTGAAACGACAGCGAATTTTCGACTTCTTAAACACAAAAATTACATCTTGTCATGTAGCCGTGGTCCTTTTGTTTTGGTATCGCTGAATAAAGAAATGTAAAACCAACTTGTAGCTGAGGTCGTTTTGTTTTCATATTGCAGAATAAAGAAATGTAAAACCGACTTGAAGCTGAGGTCCTTTTGTTTTTATATCGCAGAATAAAGAAATGCAAAACCAACTTTTAGTTGAGGTTGTTTTGTTTTCATATCGCAGAATAAAGAAATGCAAAACCAACTTTTAGTTGAGGTTGTTTTGTTTTCATATTGCAGAATAAAGAAATGTAAAACCAACGTGTCATGTAGCTGAGGTCGTTTTGTTTCATATTGCAGAATAAAGCGTTCTCTTTGCCTCAGGTGCGGCGGTCGTGAGCAGGTCCTTTGTTCATTGTCGCGAGGCGAACAGAAATGGCTTTACAAGTGTCCGCCACTTCAACATCAAGACAGAAAAATTAGCCCTCTCCTCTGCCGTGTCGGCCTTTTCATTCGTCATGCCTTTCGCTTGTACAATGTCCTTGAGGGCTGGAGGGGGCCTAACATGTCAGCAAACACACAGACAAAAGCACTTCAAGGGAAAGTCGCGCAAACACAAGTCAGGTCTCTCCTAGCGGTCTGGAGGTTTCAGTAGAAAATAAATCTCTTCTTAACTGTCAAGATGAGAGCGTGCATGTGGGGAAGGCGGGGTTTATAACATGACGTCACTACGTTAGAACCGATAAAAAGAACATCTTTTGAAACAGACGAGAATAATCAAGCCGACATTAAGTCAAGTCGTAGAAAAGGACTCTCACTATAAGAGTTATCAAGATTTATTTTTCACCACACAGGTAGGGTTGAGAAAAACGATACAATGCTGCGAGGAAAAGTGGCCGGGCGGCGCGAGTTTGATGTCAGGTAGAGCTGCGAAGCCAAAACACTCGAAGAAGGCTTAAGTCCGGGTTTACTTGGAGGTGAAGAGAGAGAGTCGCAATATGAGACCCACGAGAATAAACTAAAGGACGTGCCCTGGATTAATTGAGTTTCCTTGAGACACAACCGCAGTTGTACCTGTGTTTCTTTAAATTTGAATCATACATTGAGAGAAACAAATAAACTTAGTGAACTGTAACGTTACATATGTTTTTATTATATAACAAATGTCAATTTATTACCCCACTTGTAACTGAGACGAAGCTGTCAAGAAGTTCCCTGTTATCGATGTAGAACCCTTATAAAAGTGGTGGAACATATCCACTGATAAAGTGTCCGTGTATTTTCGTTAAGTCCTCTTTGAACTGTCTCTCCAGACCCTCATAAACGCAACGGACAAAAAGCATCAGTTCTCTATATTGTACTCTACTTCCATTCAATAACTTTTATACGAATGTGCTCGTCGCAGATTAAAGACTGTGAAGATGACAACTTCAGAAAAAAATTGTTTCAGAAGAGGTTGGGGAGAACTTAAGGACCATGGTTCGAATCTCGGCGGGGGTAAAATCAAGTCGTCAAGTCTTGCGACATTGTCTTTTCGGCAAGATTAAACGATTTTTTGCTTTGTTCCCTCAGAAGACTTGGTGTTTAAAAGCAGGTAGGAGAGTCAATAAACAAACACTCCGAGAACAACGTTTTCAACGGCTTGAAAATGAGTGAAAGTCTACTCGTAGTTTACACATGGCTCAAAACTCCGTCAAGCGGCAATTAGCGCCACATTCGCGAGCACCGGGCTAATATTTACCTATCTGAAGCATCTCTCCAACTGGGAAAGAATTCAGGAAAGTCGTTTGTGGCTGGAGGGATTTTGGTACTCAAATTTGCCGTGTGAAACAAAGAGGAGAAGACTGTTAAGTGTACGGTTTCATAGCGTGTATATTGATTAAGCGTCATATCATGATTTTTGTCTCGGGGAAATAAAACGTGTAAAAGAGCACTTTCATCGTAGCCGTTGTTAACAGACAAATTTACAACCTCTTCTTTAATTTGATTTATGAGGCCGTGCATACACAAAGCATTGTCCTGTTGTCCTGCACAGTTGAATATATATACATAGTGAAAATATTGGTAAAAAAGACAATTAGTTCACTTTATACATGCATGTTCTTTCTCGATGGAATCAGCACTTTTAGCCTTCATATTTTACATGAAAGAAGCTTATTAATCCAATAGAATAACAGGCTGTTGTGGTTAAAGTTTATGCATATAAATATTACTGATGACTCCATACTGTAATATAGGCATCACACAGACTTCTATGTCGCCATTTGAATGTCCACGCATGAAGCTATTTCTCCATCAACCTGAAATCTCTCGACCGTTTCCATCTCTAAATGGGGTATAAAATATCCCCCAGCCGATTGTTTCTGAGGCTAGACCACACTTTCTGGAGGGCCGTGTTTATTTTCTAGCGTCCCGGTCCGAACCCTTGAAGGTTTGAGTCGCGTGCTCTCCGTTGGTGTTTACCGAGGTAACGGCCAATTTGGCCGGGCCGCAGGAACAAGGCGTGAAGTGTAGCGATACACACTGGGGCCTACTGCGGTGTCAGGATTCAACAGGCCCGGGGACTGGAGCTACTCTCCAAGCAGAGGTTGAATCGCGCAGATACAGTAGTAGTCGGAAAAATTACACGGGCGCTCTTCCTACGTGTAATTTTTCCGACTACTAATATATCAGCGCGATTCAACCTCTGCTTGGAGAGTACCGGGGAGCCAGGGGTGTTGTAGCGATACACAGCGGGGCCGGGCCGGGGTGTCAGGATTCAACAGGCCCGACGTGGCGTGTTTTAGTGGTACACTAGTCTCCAAGCAGACCCAACGGTGCCTTAGAGATAGTATCAAAGCTGGCAAAGGAGTATAGCCGGCCAAAGGGAGATAGCCGGCTAAGGGAGTCAAACGGACCCCTGGTGCCGCTATACTAAGTACCTGGCCAGCTTTAATACTATTTCTAAGGCACCTATACTAAGTCCCTGGCCAGCTTTGATACTATTTCTAAGGCACCGTAGGGTCTGCTTGGAGACTAGTGGTACACACCGACACCGTTTCAAGTGTCTGATGTAGATGTCTTCTCGCATGAAAACTTGGCCACGATATGTTGAAAATGGCCCCATGATGGAGGCCGTGAAGGAGGCTAGAGACTGCAGCGGAGACATTGCATTCAACCGGCTCAGGGGTGGGGGTGTAAACTTCACGCACGGACACTGGTGTCAAGACTCTACAGGCCCATACTGCCTACCTATCTAGTCCCTTGACCTCCTGGTCGTTGGGGTAACAAGGTAGCCATGAAGATAGAGAGTTGCCTCCATATTTTTCTCTCCCTAGCAAGGGTAAGCTAGGGAGAGACAGGCCCATAGGGGAGGGTAAATCTCACAGAAGATGTTGGGTTAGAAGTTCGTGTCGTATTTTCACTGCTGGGTCTCTCTGAGAGTGACCGACAGTCAGAAAACTACACGATCTTCCAACCCAACATCTGCTTGAAAATTGGGGGCCATCGATGACATATCTGAGTTATAATTGTTTCGTTAAATGCACAAGAAAGGCTATGGTCGGTAGGCTTTGGCTAGGGTAAGCCGAGTAACCAGAAATAAAGCAAGTTTTTCTAGGCCTTACCACCATCTATATACATGTTACATGTAGGGTTTAACTGACACCAATCACAAAACTGTAACGTTACACAGTGACTAATAAAAATTTTGTCACAAAAATATTTTTTAAACTATAGGGTATACATGAGGTTCTTTTCAACTTTTTGACATATACTTTAGCACTATAAAAGTGCACATTAATGTCCTAGAAAATTTAGAAGTTAAGGTAAGAGGTCCAACAACAGTTGATGCATTAAGTGCCGTCAAAGAATCTTAAATATGCCATTGAACGCCCTCTATGTGTTGCCAATCGTACTGCAGCGATACAAACATGGGTAGCTCTCAGTTTGCCGAATCTGCAGTACTTTTAGAATCCGCGACAGCGCTGGTGTACGGTAGGAACAGACGAAATATCTAATTCTGATCTGAGTATATTCACATCTACACCTCTCTCTCTCTCTCTCTCTCCATCCATCCATCTATCTATTTAATATATCTTTCTATCCATCCATCTCTCTGTCTATCTATCTATCTAATTTATCTAGAGATATGTATAGAGATAGATAGATAGATAGATAGAGAGAGAGAGAGAGAGAGAGAGAGAGAGAGAGAGAGAGAGAGAGAGAGAGAGAGAGAGAGAGATAGTTTAGCGAAGAAAATTATGATCAACTTCTCGCAATAATTACGAACTTTACCATAAGAAGGTATTGGGAACGCACTCTGTATTATCGTAGTCAAGTCTTATTTTGTCGTAGTCGAGAAAAGCAACTCAAGAATTCAGATAAATGTATCGAGTATGACATGCCGGTATAATATGTTTACAATGCCCTTTTCTCATAACGTCGAGAAAAATAGGGTTTACAATTTTTGCAAAAAGACCCAATCTTACACCAGTGACGTGACACAACGGCTAGTTTCTAAAATGACTCAAAATAGATCAAATCGTCTGTTACGACATTTAGTCCACATTGATGTACTTCTATGACAAGTGTACGCACGACGTTTGTTTTACATGTCTGCACAAGACATGATCTCAGATCCAAGAACTTCATCCAAGAAATCGTCTTCCTCCTTCTGAAATTAGATAACAAGCTAGTACAAGTTCGTATGTTTGCACAATGTTCAATATAAATCCTTGTGATTGAATATGCAAATGTGCATCGAATTTCTTTGGGAAACCTATGTTATAAAGATTATCTAAATTTTAATATTAGCATGAAAGCTCATCTGTGTTGACGTAGTACATATTGAAGATTTTCCACTGTCTTACTACATAAGGAGATGTAGAATGTGTCCATGTTTGGCATTTATTCTTTGTTTGATGTTTTTAAGTGGGCGGTATCCATTGTAATGGTTGCGATGTTTTACAAAATAAATCATTCTAATTATCTTTCTTATCAAAGTATTTTATCGCTTTATCAGTCTAAGTAGGAAAGATATGGAGCTCACCGAAACAACATGAAGAGGTAACCAGTCTATATCCAACTCTTCTTCATCTTCTTCCTCGTTCGCAGCCGTTGATTTCACCGATGAACAGGCGATATTGTTCTCGGGGACCCCATCACCCGCCTCCCGAAGAATCCCTTGTAGCTGCTCGATGTACTCAATAGCGGCTCGTAGCGTCTTCACCTTCGATAACTTCTTACCCTTTGGTGCCTTCGGAACGAGACTTCTGAGGCGGAGAAACCCGTCGTTGACTTGCTGGACTCGTCGCCGCTCTCGGGCGTTTCGCCGGGCGACCATGTACGGTTCCTTCGGCCTGACCTGCGTCTTTGCCCCGAGAAAAGTACCTCGCATTGGCCCGCTGGTTTCAACCGTATTCTGCAAATGCTCGATTTGGGGACGGTGTTGGCAATATTGTGACTCATAAAACGTTGCGTTTTCGTAATGTCCAAAACATTGCACGTTTTGAAATGTGGCAGCATTGATGTCATCAGTTACTAAATTGTGTGCCAGAGGGGTAAATATGTCCGAGTCCATACTGAACGTTTTAAGTACAGGCCGCACCGCGTAGGTTGCGTACGATAAAAAGAATCCCTACTAAAACCCCGTAAGCCCTTTTCCTCAAAGAGAATTAAATGAACACTTTTCTTTCTAGCCCTCTTTGTACGTATCCGCACATGTAAAAAAAGAACACGTGATACGAGGAAATACGCAAGGAAAAGAACAAAAAAGGAAAATCAACGCTGGCAAGGTGGATAATAATCATAAAAGGCACGACAGACTCTAGCTATCTATCCAGAAACTTTTACCTTTGCTTTTTATCATCATGGTTAACATATAGATAAAAAAACACGAATGTCAGAACCACCTCATTTTACATTGCATATTCTTAATATATTTCATATTATTTTCTATTTTCTGTGTTATCGCAAACATTTTATGCTGATTTTTGTATACAAATGATTTTGTTTTACTCATTGCTTAACTAGACAAATTTGGTGGACATTGAGTTGAAAAATATACAGCTTTTTATCCTTAAATGTATCACAGTAACGTCATCATCGCTTAACGATATCTCCCGTCAAAAAAAGCGGAAATCAGAGGAGCGTGCACCGGAAGTGAGGACCCGCGTTTGCACGAATGGAGCAGGTGGTGATATGGCTATTATGCCAATGATTTTTAATCCATAATATTGACATAATACAAAAAGCATCTTAGATGATAGCCTCCATAGCAGGCTCTCTATGGAGGCTACTTAGATGAATGCATACATATGCTACCATGAGAAGTAAACTCAGATTTAGCGCGTGAGCATTACAAGCTAATATAGCAAAATGTTATCTGTATTTATACGTTTCATGTTGCTAGGTTCAACATGCAACTTGCAAGTATCATTGACTTAACATCGGATCAAAGTATTTCCCCAAAACATCTCGCAGCGAGCATTATCTTAATATGAAGTTCAATGATTATGAACCTGTTAACGGACTAACATTTAGATATTAGGATAAACCAAGAAAGGTTGCAAAAATAGCATGTAAAAATTCAAAAGATACCATGTACGAAATTATTGCCATTGGTATAGATGAGGATAAAGTAAATTTTAAATACCACAAGAACCGTTGAAGTCGAAGAAAATGTGTCTATATATAGATAGTGACACTTACGAATTTTCTACTGTCAATATTTACAAATTACACGCAAGAAATGTCTTAAAGTTTGTTTTAAACCTAAGTACGTTGACTATTGAAAATGTTTTGCCATTTTTCAAGGTCATGCCTTATAGACAACTACTGCCGGTGGGGCATGCGCACTGGTACCGGAAACACCTGCTCACACATAATGTACAGAAAAGATCTATTTCCGGTGCTATATCCGGTAAATCGACAATACAATCCTCGGCTTATATAGCACATGCAACGTTTGAAGAAAGAGGCAAAGACATTTGCAATTTTTTTTTAGTTTGATGGCTTTCATGTTTTCCGTGTGCCGATACACACTATATTTTTACGATTTTCTGCACAAAATATTTTTACTTCACTGTCGGCAGCATCGCACAGTCAAGGGTTTTAAGAAATATTCTTATACAAAAATACGTGGGGATTAGAAGATGAGCTATGAAGAAGATTGACAAAAATTAAAGTTTTCTGTGAAGTAGTTAACTTTCTGTACATCTCATTCTTCACTTGAACCATAATGCAACTTCAAAATCAACAGCAAATGGCAAGGCGGCAGTACTGATATATTCCGCTTGGTGTCGTTTCGTAGGAAGTGTCGCAGAGACTTAGCCTGGTATCCAGCCGTAATTATAGCTCCCGAGACTCGGGAGCTATAATTACGGCTGGATACCAGGCTAGCAGAGACTAACTCAATCAAAGGGGCAAGATTTGAGTTTCACAAAAGCTCCTAGCTATAAAAAAGATATTTTTTCTTTATTTATGCCTATCTCTCCTGTATATAAACTCATTACAAGGGACAAGATGGGAATTTAGCATTGATTTCTAGCTAGAAAAATCTTTCTGCGTCTCTCATAAATATTCATTGGTGTGTGACGGTGCTGCATGAAATATCGGATTTACCAAACTTACCACTGGTGTGTAAATACCCGGTAAATGTAATGTACAATATTTACCCACATTTAGCAAAAATTTACCCGGTAAATTTGGATAAATACGGGTAAATTCTGGTAATGCACCCTGGTATAAGGCCTTATACAGGGGTACATGTATTACATTGTTAGGATGGACCCTGATATAAGGCCTTATACAGGGGTACATGTATTACATCGTTAGGATGCACCCTGGTACATGTATAAGGCCTTATACAGGGGTACTTGTACATTGTATTACATTGTTAGGATGGACCCTGATATAAGGCCTTATACAGGGGTACATGTATTACATTGTCAGGATGGCCCCTGATATAAGGCCTTATACAGGGGTACATGTATTACATTGTCAGGATGGACCCTGATATAAGGCCTTATACAGGGGTAAATATATTACATTGTCAGGATGGACCCTGATAAAAGGCCTTATACAGGGGAACATGTATTACATTGTCAGGATGGACCCTGATATAAGGCCTTATACAGGGGTACATATATTACATTGTCAGGATGGACCCTGATATAAGGCCTTATACAGGGGTACATGTATTACATTGTCAGGACGGACCCTGATATAAGGCCTTATACAGGGGTACATGTATTACATTGTTAGGATGGACCCTGATATAAGGCCTTATACAGGGGTACATGTATTACATTGTCAGGATGGACCCTGATATAAGGCCTTATACAGGGGTACATGTATTACATTGTTAGGATGGACCCTGATATAAGGCCTTATACAGGGGTACATGTATTACATTGTCAGGATGGACCCTGATATAAGGCCTTATACAGGGGTACATATATTACATTGTCAGGATGGACCCTGATATAAGGCCTTATACAGGGGTACATGTATTACATTGTCAGGATGGACCCTGATATAAGGCCTTATACAGGGGTACATGTATTACATTGTCAGGATGGACCC
>NC_049997.1:8388535-8390194 GCF_000003815.2 Branchiostoma floridae
ATACAGGGGTACATGTATTACATTGTTATGATGGACCCTGATATAAGGCCTTATACAGGGGTACATGTATTACATTGTCAGGATGGACCCTGATATAAGGCCTTATGCAGGGGTACATGTATTACATTGTCAGGATGGACCCTGATATAAGGCCTTATACAGGGCTACATGTATTACATTGTCAGGGCGGACCCTGATATAAGGCCTTATACAGGGGTACATGTATTACATTGTCAGGATGGACCCTGATATAAGGCCTTACACAGGGGTACATGTATTACATTGTCAGGATGGACCCTGGTATAAGGCTCAGGGTGGGGGTACACGAAGGGTACAGAACGCCCCACCGACCTGAGATAACCCTTATCTCAGGCCAGGGGTACCCGAAGGGTACAGAACACCCCACCGCCCTGAGATAACCCTTATATCAGGGCGGTGGTACCCACAGTGTACAGAACACCCCACCGCCCTGAGATAGCAGTTATCTTAGGGCGGGGATACCCGCAGAGTACAGGACACCCCACCGCCCTGAGATAACCCTTATCTCAGGGAGGGGGTACCCAAAGGGTACAGAACACCCCACCGCCCTGAGATAAGAGTTATCTCAGGCCGGGGATTATAACCCACAGTGTACAGAACACCCCCTGAGATAATAGTATTGGGGACAGAGGTCAAAGCATAAAAGTCGAACACAGTCATCATTACCAGTCGACTAGCTTTTAAGGCCCTGAGTGAAATTGTAGGCGTGATAAATTTATTGTTGTTCTAGTTTTATTTATGAACGAGTATAATAGGTATTTAACTATGATTGTTTACCATACCTAGAATTACATAGTGGGCCCGTTTTTTTATCTATAAAGAAAAATGCTTCAGTTAAAACTCAAGACAGTTCACAATCACAGATCTTATGTATTATACTACATAGTTTGTGATGAATAACAAAGGCCACAGCTTTTGGTTAAAACAACACTCTAAATCTACAGTGAAAAAATTAAAGAGATAAAAGGTCAATCTTTAAACAGATGCTGTAAAGAAAACTTGAATCTAACCAAGAAAGGAAGGTCTTATAAGCTTTTACATTGTTTCACAAATGTCCCAGGTATTCTTGCTGTATTGGATGCTAAAAGGCCAACTTGCGACCTTGGGGTCAACATCCTAAAGGCCACAGAAATACTACGATCTGATTGGACCGTCGGATACGCATGCGCACCATGCGGGCGGGACGATTAGAAAAAAGTCGTTACAGAAATGAGATCGGACATGACTACGAGGTTTTACGTATCGCTTTCTACGCTAAAAATGGCACAAGGGGTCTGCTATGGTCGGCCAGCAATTTGGGGGAGGCTTGTAAGTGTTGGGGGAATATGGTGTAAGCTTAAACGGACGGAAAATGATCGTGACTGATGTTTTTGGATGTACGTTTGGCGGCCGCCCCCCTCCCACCCTGGGCGGCGCACCCCTAACAGGATTACCAACGCGTACTTCGGTGAGTAGAGAATTATCAATATTATTAGACTGTGCTGTTTTAGTTTTAAAGCAAAATGTAGGTTCGTTTTTCCCACTTGTCTAATATTTTTGACATGTAATCGTCAGAAACGCAAATTTGTCTCCAGCTAAGCTAGCCTGCCCCCTGCCCCATTTACGAAAAATGCCCTCAGC